>NC_057813.1:8606143-8638182 GCF_018294505.1 Triticum aestivum
GGCGGCGGCGCGAGCGGCGTGGCCGGAGCGGAAGATGGCGGGGTCGCGACGAGAAGCGGAGGCCGGCGCCAGAGGAGGCGGCGGGTCCGGCGGACGGCGCGGCGGCGGGCGCTGGCGGCGAGGCGTGGGGCGCGGGCGGCGGCCGGCCGGGCCGCGGCGGCGGCGGGTGGCGGCGTGCCACGTGGCGGCCTGGGAGTGGCTGAGGGCGGCGGCGCGTACATGTCCGGTCCGGTCCGGACGTTTCCTGCGGCGGAGAGGGAGCGAGGCTAGGGTTTGGACTACGAATTTGGACGCGGAGCGCATATTTATAGGTAGAGTGAGCTAGGAGAGTCCAAATGAGGAGCGGTTTTCGCCCACACGATTGTGATCGAACGACCGAGAGCATGGAGGGGAGTTAGATGGGTTTTGGGCCACTTTGGAAGGGGTGTTGGGCTGCAAGACAAAAGAGGCTTTTGCGGTTACCCGGTTAACCGTTGGAGTATCCAACGACCTCCAAATGGCATGAAACTTGACAGGCGGTCTACCGGTGGTGTATCAAGGCCGCTTGGCAAGACTCGGTCCATTCCGAGAATGTTTAACACCTGCTCACAACGAGAGACAAAAGGGGGACGCCGGAGGACATAGGAGTGCCGGATTGCGAAACGGACAACGGGGAAAATGCTCGGACGCATGAGACGAACATGTATGCAAAATGAAATGCACATGATGACATGATAAAATGCAACACTCAAGCAAATGACATGGCAACGACGGCGAATAACTGGCAGACACCTGATGCATCGAATCTGGGGCGTTACATGCAGCTCTCCTCGACGAGAACCAACCTCGCCCGAACCACCGTCCGCCGGAGTTGGGGCCGCTGTCGACGTGGTGCTCGCCGATGCTCAACTCCACCACCCACAGGTGCGCCTTCGATCCCCCTGCCTCGCCGCCGGCGACCACCGCGGCCCTTGGGCGCCAGTGCCCTATTTTGGTTTTCAAACCTGACGGGTGGGACCCCCCCCATCAACTTTCTCTCTTTTTCGAAACGTTTTTTGAAAACACCTTCGGGCAAAATACGTCTCCCCTCTGGACTGAAGTATTCTTAACAGAAATATTTTCTGTTTTTATAAAATAAACCCTAGAAACTTTCTGTTTCATTACAGAAAAGTCCCTGGACTAAAACCCTTATAACTTTTTAACAAAAGGTGATTTTGACTTGATTCCTTTTCTGTCATCTTTATTTTTCTGTCTAGTTTTTTGTCATATTTATTTGAGAAAATATTTGGGATACTTTTTGTGCACGCATGGTATTTATGTAGTATCCGATTTTCTTTTAATATGTAGATACCGGAGGAGATAAAGGAGACGCGAACTTCGCCGAGCTAGACTCCGACTTCTCCGAACCAGGCAAGCATGTTTGAACCTTTGATATGATGAGTGTTTTGCATGTTTGCTCGAGTAATTTTCTCATGGCATGTTTATACATAAGCATAAGTAAATGTTATGTTGCATGCAAGGCAAGCTACATGTGAGTTCAAAGCTTGATGTGTTCTTATGATGATAAGATAAAACGATCATGTGGTGACATGATGAGTTGCAAGCTGGTATTTTTGAAGCATGCCAGTCTTATGTCAACCATATAACCTCAGTACTAACGTGGATCAAGTCTCGATCCCGTTCATTTTTCCCTTCGTGCTGCCACATGCTTTCTGCAAAGAGTGCGGTTTAGTAAGTTGCAAACCTCTTTCCTTGTACACACCAAATAGAGGGACCGCGATGAGGGTTCCATGGCCCTGGATTAAAGCACGTCATCCGGTCAGAGGGCATGGGTGTTTCCGGTTGGGACCGAGAGGGGGGCACCCCTTAGAGCGCGCGATATAAATTTGATCCCATGCTATTCGAGGCTGTGAACACCCCGTCTTAAAGTTTTTCTTGAACGTTGCCGAGGGTGATTCCTGGTAGCGGAATATGGAATGGGTGTGTACTGGTTAGACGTGTTTCTTCTAAAACATCGTAAACAGAACTAGTCCATGTGACTACTGAAATCCGTTGGCTGCGGTTAAAGAGTACAAACTCTGCAGAGTCAAAACCATTCGAGTATTCATGTCCACAAGCAAGGACTTGGACATCATCTTAGTGTTAGTGTCAGCCCCAATGTCAATTCTCAGTATCGACCCCAGTGACAGTTCCGGAAAATGAACATGAAACCGAGAGTGGTAAACTCGGTTGAAGGTTAATGATGTGGATGGACTAACCAGTTTATGGTTATTTGCTGAGTATTTCCTTGCGATAATTTAAGTTCATGAGCTACTTAAATTCTAATGATAAGCTATAGCCCTTTATGTGATGTCGCCTAGACGTCCGACTATGGCATTATTGTTATTTACTTTGGATATAAGCCCTTTATGTGATGTCACCTAGACGTCCGACTGTGGCATTATTGTTATTTACTTTGGATATAAGCCCTTTATGTGATGTCGCCCAGACGTCCGACTGCGGCATTATTGTTATTTACTTTTGATATAAGCCCTTTATGTGATGTCTCTCAGACGTCCAACTATGGCTTTATTGTTATTTCCTTTTGATATAAGCCCTTTATGTGATCTCGCTCAGACGTCCGACTGTGGCATCATTGTTATTTATTTTCATTATAAGCCCTTTTCGAGATGTCGCTTAGACGTCCAACTGTGGCACGTTCTGTCATTTACTTTTCGATATAAGCCCTTTATGTGGCGTCGCTCCGACGCCTGACTGCGGCATGTCAATTTATTTTTACCTTTCGACGCGTCACTTCAGACACCCGATCGGTCTTCAGTTATTTTCATTGGGATTTCGGGAGGACTACCGCCTGACTTCCTTTTCAATTATTGTGCAGTGCAAATTTATTATCAGAATGTGCATCACTAATGTGCTCATGTGCATCATGTTTACATTTGTTATATCTTATGTCTGAATTGTCTTGCGAGTACAATCAAAGTACTCACCTGGCTTGTTGATTTGGCCAGATGTTGACAAAGTTGATCTTATGGATGAAGAGTTCGATAGCGAGTCCGACGTCTAGAGGAGTCCCAGTCAGTCACGTGCGACCCTGGAGTTGTTCACTTGTATTATATACGCTTCCGCTACCCAATAAAATCATCATGCCTCACTCCGACGCTTGATGAGCTGTAAGATATCGGAGTCATGTCACCCACTTCACTGTGACATATCCACCACCACTTTTATTACGAGTCAGTAGTTTGCCACCATACCCTTGAGTCATATCCGCCTTTATGTATAATATCGGCATGCTTGTAATAAATTGTTGAGCATCCTCAGCTCAACCTTGTGAAATATTTAGTACTACTGGATTTCTGTATCAAGGTTTTGTCTACCAGTAAGAGGGATTCTTCTGTACTGGTCAGCATAAGGGTCGGTTTTCAATAAATGTTTTATTGAAAAGTCGGTCCCGACAAACTTGGTATCAGAGCCCTTTTATGAATCTTCTGGTCACGTTTGCATAAGCTAGTGGTGAACACATGATACTGTCCACTATTCAACTGCTTTGGATTGCTCTGATAACCCGACGGCTGCCGCTGCTAACCTCCTTGACCAGACTGCTGCTGATTATAGCCACCTTGATTTCCCTGAAAGCCGAAATTTGAACCGCCACCCGGGCCATGAAAGCCGCCGGCACCTGAGCCGCCACCTGACCCATGATTGCCGTCGAATGTGTTTGAATTCTTGAAAGCCACCATGACCGCACAATCCTTCCATAAGTGAGTGGCCGGCCTTTCCCGGGTGCCGTGTCGCGGACAGGGCTCATTGAGTAGCTGCTCAAGAGATGGACCTGACCCGCTAGATCGGGGTGGCGGCCTCCCCTTGCGTCTATGATTGTTACCCTGTGCATTAGCGTTGGCCACAAACTCCGGATTACCATCGGCTTTACGCTTGTTGCCTCATTGAGTTGCCGGGTTATGTTGCTGACCCTTCCCATTGCCGTTCTTCTTTCCCTTCCCCATCTTTTCCTCATCAGACGCGGGATCCTTGGTACTATTAGAATCGGTGTATTTGACTAGAGCCGCCATCAGCTAACCCATATCATTACAATCACGCTTAAGGCGCCCCAGCTTCTGTCTCAGCGGTTCAAATCGGCAATTTTTCTCCAACATGAGGACTGCAGCGCCGGCATCCATCTTGTCAGACGAATGTATTATATCCTTGACCCAGCGCACCCAATGAGTGGTAGATTCACCCTCCTCTTTCTTACAATTAGTTAAATCCACAATTGACATGGACTGCTTGCAGGTGTCTTTGAAGTTTTGAATGAACCGGGCCTTTAATTCCGCCCATGAGCGGATGGAATTAGGCGGCAGGCCCTTTAACCAAGTCCGGGCCGTTCCATCCAACATCATGGTGAAGTATTTAGCCATTGCCGTGTCACTGACCTCCTACAGTTCCATGGCCATCTCATAGCTTTCGATCCACGCCCCGGGCTGTAAGTCAGCCGTATAATTTGGCACCTTTCGGGGTCCCTTGAAGTCCTTGGGCATACGCACATTACGCAAACATGACAATAAACAAGGAACGCCGCCGGTTCTAGTGGCCACTCCTGTCTCAACAGAAATTGTTGGATATTCCGGGAAGGTTTGATGAGCCACCTGCTGAGCCGCTAGTTGAGCCGCCCGCTCGTCCTCTTGATGTATCCTGTCCTGCACCGGATTATAACCGCCGGGCTGGTTACGGTGTTGGGTGTTGCTTGACAAAGCTTCCGACTACATGTGCCTGCTGTAACTCGGACTCCGACTTGGGCGAGGAGTTGAATGAATCCTGTCCCGACTATAGGAATAAGCCTCTTGCTGAGCCAGAGCCGTTTGGACAAGTTCTCTGATCCTTCACGTCTCCACCGCTATTGGATCATCACCGTCCACTGGGAGAGCCACCAAACATGCCGATGCTGCGATTAGGTTCTCCATGGGGTTAGAAAAGTGACCCGGTGGTGTTGGTACGTAGCGGGTCGGGGCCATATTCCCATGAGGAGGTGCCATCACCCGAGGCTGAACCGGTCCCCCTGCTCCGGATGTCATGAATTGATTTGCTTCTGGCAGGTTACTAGGGCCAGCCCCGAGTGTAGCGAAAAGGTTCCGAGGATCATAAACCGGAGGCAAACGGGATTGAGTTTTCTGGTGTCTCCTCCTCATCACCTCGTTACATGTGTTTAGGCTCATCGTAAGCTGGAAAGCCTCTGACTGGAGCTGTTGGGCCCGTGCATCCATAGCCGCCCGTTCTACGGCCAACCTGGTGTCCTCAGCTGCTATGGCCTCCTTGGCCCGAGCTATTTCCTCACGTACCTGTGCCACCTCTGCATCATGCTCATCTTGACTTGCAGGAATAACTGTGGCGGTTAACAGGGCCGTCAGCTTATCCATGAGATCAATCAGCACCTGAGCCGGCGGGCGCACAGGGCCTCCTGCCCCAGCCGCTCCTGACCTGGACGTTATTGCTGCCGCAGCTGTAGAGTTTTGGCCGGGTTGAGTACCAGCCATGAAGACCCCTACCCAGCTTGGCGGCTCAAATGGGTCCGGAATACTGCTGCCATCAGAACAGCCCCCAAGCCTGCCATCTTGCAGTTGATACAACGAATCTGTCTCAACAGTGGACGAATCACCATCAGAGTGGACGGCTGTCTCACCGCCATCTGCGGATCCTTCAGAATGTTCTCCTCCGTGGATGCAACCCACGAAGGCACGCTTCACGACGGGTTGAGCTCGAGCGGGTCTCGCACGCTGAGCCGTCTCGACGAGGTCGGTGCAGTTGTCCGGCTCAGGGCCCGGCTCACCAATCTGGCCGATGAAGACGTGGATTCCGCCAAAGGGACCCCGGTACCCGTACTCAATTGAGCCGGCGTCGGGGCCCCAGCCTTCGTCGTCGATGTAGATCTTGTCGCGATGACTCTTGGTCATCCGGCCCACAGCGTATCCCTCGAGCCCTTCGAAGTTCCCCTTCAAGAACTCAAATCCACTGTGCGCCGGCCCCATGGTGGGCGCCAACTATCATGGAATTGTCACGGCAGATGTCCTCTTGCAAGGACTTAGTCATGGAGCCATCGGAACTAGGAAGCTTAAAGGGGTTAACGGGCAAGGGACACGAGAGAGGTTTTATACTAGTTCGGCCCCTTACGATGAAGGTAAAAGCCTACATCTAGTTGGGTTGGTATTACTAGGGTTTCGATGACCAGGGAGCGAGATACACTATGCCTGGCTCTCGATTTGATGTTACTTGCCCTAAGCCGCAAGCGGTTCATCCCCTTATATACACAGGTTGATGCCCTGAAGCCTACAGAGTCCCGGCCGGCTCATAAACATTGTCCGGCTCGGTGACTAGTTAATTCTGCCTTATGATACAAGTCATGCCATTACGGCGGTTTACCACTACGGGCCTTAAGTCGCATGTGGGCTTTAGACCCTTTATTGAACCGCCATCTTCATGCTTGATCTTGGGCTTCATATGATAATCATCTTTGCGTAACCCGACCCCTCCTGGCCGGCTTACACAAATAGTTATATCCCCAACATTATCGGCAACACAAATAGGTGAAGTAGCAAAAGCAGGGTAAAGTTTCATTCTATCTCTAAGAGATTCCTTACTCCATTGAACTAATAGCCTCTTGAGCTCAGATCTACCTTTGCAGGCTAAAATAGCTGTAGAAGCTTTCATATCAAAAACATAACCCTCAGGAATAGCGGGCATATCTTCAAAATCACTTTCATCAATATAATCAGTTTCAAATTTCTTTCTCTCTAGCCCTAGCAATTTGTTCATCAAGAAATTCACTAAGGGGCACAGTAGTATCAAGCACAGAAGTAGTTTCATCATAAGTATCATTTATAGTAGAAGTGGCATCATCAATAACATGCGACATATCAGAACGAATAGCAGAAGCAGGTTTAGGTGTCGCAAGCTTACTCATAACATAAGGTGAATCAAGTGCAGAGCTAGATGGCAGTTCCTTACCTCCCCTCGTAGTTGAGGGATAAATTGTTGTCTTAGCGTCTTTCAAGTTCTTCATAGTGACTAGTAGATATAAATCCCAAGTGACTCAAAGACTAGAGCTATGCTCCCCGGCAACAGCGCCATAAATTAGTCTTGATAACCCACAAGTGTAGGGGATCGCAACAGCTTTCGAGGGTAGAGTATTCAACCCAAATTTATTGATTCGACACAAGGGGAGCCAAAGAATATTCTCAAGTATTAGGAGCTGAGTTGTCAATTCAACCACACCTGGATAACTTAATATCTGCAGCAAAGTATTTAGTAGCAAAGAAATATGATAGTAGTGGTAATGGTAATAAAAGAGTAATGAAAGCAAAAGTAATATTTTTGGTGTTTGGTAGTGATTGTAACAGTAGCAACGGGAAAGTAAATAAGTGAAAACTAGTATATGGAAAGCTCGTAGGCATTGGACCGGTGATGGATAATTATGCCGGATGCGGTTCATCATGTAACAGTCATAACATAGGATGACTCAGAACTAGGTCCAATTCATCAATGTAATGTAGGCATGTATTCCGAATATAGTCATACGTGCTTATGGAAAAGAATTTGCATGACATGTTTTGTCCTAGCCTCCCGTGGCAGCGGGGTCCTAACAGAAACTAAGGGATATTAAGGCCTCCTTTTAATAGAGATCCGGAACAAAGCATTAGCACTTAGTGAATACATGAACTCCTCAAACTATGGTCATCACCAGGAGTGGTCTCGATTATTGTCACTTCGGGGTTGCCGGATCATAACACATAGTAGGTGACTATAGACTTGCAAGATAGGATCAAGAACACACATATATTCATGAAAACATAATAGGTTCAGATCTGAAATCATGGCACTCGGGCCCTAGTGACAAGCATTAAGCATAGCAAAGTCATACCAACATCAATCTAAGAACATAGTAGATACTAGTGTCGGCGTTCTGGGAACGGGGGTGCCCAGACTTGCCGCCTGCGGCATGGCTCGAGTGGGGGCCCAGTGCGGCCCAGCTTCATCAGCTCAGGCTCAAGACCCTCGCGAGGGGCCAAGCCTCGAGGGGCGGATGACAGGAAGCTTCCTTAGGGGCAGCCTCATCAGGCAGGCTCGCAAGGAAGCGGAGAGATCAAGGCAGGGGCACCTTGCGAGGAGCCCGTGATGCAAGCCATGACGATCGAGACCAGGCGGGCGCCAGGCGGGCGCCAGCCTGCGCAGTGTCCTTGTTTCCCCTTCGGTGCAAAGGGAGCAAGCACAGGCCAAGGCATCGGGCAAAGGTTACCATTCCAGTGCAACGAGACTAAGACCAGCAGTGCGCAGGACGGAGGTCACCATGGAGCCCAAGATGGCGTCATCACCAGTGCTTTTGGCAGCCGAAGACCACCTTTGGTCAGGATAACCGGTACTGGATGTTCCCCTTCAAAATGGCCAATTGTTGGCGCCCTTCCCGCTCATTATTTGGGAAGAGGACCAGGGCCTCTATATATAGGACTAGCCACCATAGGGATCGGAGAGAGACCCGGGCCAAGTAGAACACACCGCACTAGCTCAAGAACACCTCTCGCGAGGCCGTTCTTCCCTTGTATTGTTCATCATCGGCCCCTGAGGCAATCCAATACACCACACACTGGAGTAGGGTATTACACCACATCGGTGGCCCGAACTAGTATAAACCTCGTGTCCCTTGTTTGTTCTACTTTCCGGTCTAGATTTCTTCCGAGCCATAGAAGCGCGAGTCGGTAGGTGAAAGATCTCGGTGCGCACCCTAGAGCTCGAACCTTAAGGGTCTGCCGGAACCCGAAATCTAACATTTGGCACGCGAGGTAGGGGTGCGCCGGAGTTCTCCCTCCCGACGACCCGCTCTCCACCAACATCGCGTTCCGCCCTCATGGCGGACAACGCGCCACCCGCTCCGGCAGCCGATGCCGGCACCGGTGCCCGGGGGCTCCGAGCCTTGGCCCCCACCTTGCGACATGTGCAATGGTCACACAAGTTCAAGCCTGAGATGCCACCATGCTACAATGGCGCAACGGATCCGCTGGTTTTCCTGCTGGCATATGAGGAGGCCGTCCTCAAAGCCGGGGGCGATGACCGGGTGATGGCCAACTGGTTTCCCATGGCCCTCGCCGGCGTCCCGCGCGCGTGGCTTCTCCACGTACCGATGGCTTCTGTGACCTCCTGGGGGGAGCTGCGCGACCTCTTCCTCGACCGTTACGCCACACCAGCGCTGCCCGTCGTCGTAGCTCTCCTGGGTGGCTCCCAGCCACCACCCTCGAGCCATCACATCAAGCCGTTTACCCGCCGGATCAGCACCGCCTCCAAGCGCCGAGAAGCCCCCTGGGCTGAGTGGCACCCGAGGCCGATCTAACCTTTGACGCGGGTGATCACCCCTTCAACCCCATCGGTTCGGGTGCGCTCCCGATGCTGTGCACCTCCACCATTTGCCAAGTGGCCGTCACCAGGACCATCATCGACGGTGGTGCCGGCCTCAACGTGCTCTCGGTGGTGGCCTTCAGCCTCCTCCACGTGCCACTGGAACGGCTTCGGCCCAGCAGGCCTTTCTCGGGCGTCGGAGTCGGTTCCACTGCCTCCTTGGGATAGATCCGCCTCCCAGTGACCTTCGGCACCTACGGCAACTTCCGCACAGAGCTGATCGACTTTGACATCGCCCCCATCGGCCTCGCCTACAATGCCATCCTCGGCTATCCGGCCTTGGCTCGGTTTATGGCAGAAACTCACCCGGCGTACAACCTCATGAAGATGCCCGGGAGCAGCGGCGTCCTTACCGTGTCAGGAGACACAACACTACAAAAAAAAGACACATCCGTGACTTTTTGGGCCGAACGAATTTTTTTCCTGTCATACATATGACACTTCTATGATGATAATTGCGACAAAACACAAAAAATCATGACAGAAAATGGGCTTTTCGTCCTGGGCGGGCCGGAGACGCAGCTGCATGACATTCTTTGGGCCATCCATGATGGAAAAAACCATGGTAGAAGCGAGGGGGAGGAAAATTTCGGGGAGTTCCCGGTTACGGTGGGAGGTCGGGGGCCGAGCGATGCGCGTTTCTCTCGTACACGTACGCGCGTGTGTGTGAGGCGTTGGCTCTAACTGAACCCGAGCAAGGCGTTGGGCCCTAACTGAACCCGAGCGATTGCACTACAGGCTACGCGTTAATGAACCCGAGCGATCGATCGATGGCTGTTAACTGAACCTGATCGAGCGATTCCTTCGCTACTGCTGCTAACTGAAGCCAATCGATGCTGCCTCTGGGATGAACATTGAGCGTTGCGGGGGGTTTGGATGAACAGTGAGCGGTGGCATTGCCTCTGGATGAACAGGACCCTGTGGGGTGGTGGAGGGCTGGATGAACAGTAGACGGTGGAGGGGTGCCCGTGGAGGGGTGGATGAACAGGACCCCATGGTGTGGAGGGCAGGATGAACAGTAAAATGGTGGAGGGGTGCCCGTGGAGGGGTGGTTGAACAGGACCCCATGGTGTGGAGGGCTGGATGAACAATAGACAGTGGATGGGTGGTTGAACAGTAGCCGGTGGAGTAGCGCGCGGTGGAGGCTGGATGAACAGGAGCCCGTGGAGGCTGGAGGAGGTCAACGATGGATGAACAGTAGCTCGTCCAGGCTGGAGGGGGTCGACGGTGGAGATGAACAGTATCCCGTGGAGTCCCGTTTTGCGGTACGCCACAACCCTCCCGATGAACAAGACCCCCGTTTCGACCGTAGGAGGTCCGTTTCCTTTATTTTGTGCTACGCCACACCCCTCCCAATCAATAGGACCCCCGTTTCGACCGTAGGAGGTCTGTTTCCACTGTTTTGCGGTACGCCACACCCCTCCCGATCAACATGACCCCTGTTTCGACCGTAGGTGGTCTGTTTCCTCCGTTGTGCAGTACGCCAGACCCCTCCCAATGAACAGGACCCCGTTCCGAATGTAGGAGGTCCGTTTCCTCCGTTCTGCGGTACGCGATGCCTCGTTTCCATCGCCTGTTCTGTCCAAGCCCTCCTGATGAACACGATGCATTCCGTTACCTCCCCATAAACACGAGCATTCCGTTGCCTCCCCATGAACACGACGACGATGCTGTTTCTCCGTCCCGACCCAGCCATGTCAACGAGCCATCGCCTTACGTATGCGCGAGTAGGCGTTCGAGACCCCGCCCGTATGTACACAAACGTGGCTGTATTTTATTTCTTGCACCCTGGCCGCCTCTACTACGACACGTGCACGCCTCTACATCCACCAGTATATATGTACGTACACGTTCGTGACTAGAATGACAACACTACGTAAGCTTCGACCAGGTGGGTCCCGACTGTTAGGCACTTCCTTGCCTGCGAAGATGTAGCTGGTGGGTTCCAGCAGTCAGGGGCAAACGTTTTTTTCGTGAAATATGGTGGCCCGTCCAATGGGTCCCCGCTGTCAGGTGGAGGAATCACTACTAGGAAAAGGGCTATAGATAGGATTGCTACTAATGGCGCACCATGTTAGTAGTGCGCCACTACTATATACTAATGGCGCACCAGTTGCAGATGCGCCATTAGTTTGGAAGACACTAATGGAGCACTAGAAACAGGGTGCGCCACTAGTATTACATTTTTTTTCATTTTTCCATACATACTAATGGCGCACTGTGACACGGTGCGCCATTACTAGTTTAAACTACTAATGGCGCACTATGACACGGTGCGCCATTAGTACATATATATATATTTTACTTTTCTGGAAAACTACTAATGGCGCACCAGGAGCAGGTGCGCCATTAGTAACCAGGGTTACTAATGGCGCATTCGCTGTTGGTGCGCCATTAGTAACCTGGGACCCCAACAAGATATTTTGGACAGCCCCACACCTACCCACTCACTTTCCCCACTTCATTCTCTCCACCTCCTTCTCCAAGCTTTCGGCTGCCCCCTCCTCCTCACCTCATTTCCACCATAGATTCATCAAAATTAAGTGATGAAATTACCTTTTTTTTGATAGGTAAGTAAGGGGAAAGCTATCTTCATGATGTAGATCTGCTTTTTTTCTCCGTAGCTCGCTCCAACAACGTGCACATGCACTTTTTGTGGCCTAGCTAGATCTATGTATGTTTGTGGTGTTGCATGTGTTTGTGGTGTTGCATATATGTTTGTGTTTGTAGGTACCGGTATTTCAAATGCGATAGTTGCCAATATTTTGCCGGAATGTTGATTCATTTCCGTTCCGGCAAGAATTTTGGCACTATGCATTCTTTTTGGTCCTATTTTTAGGGAAGGTCATGCCAAATTTTTCTTGGTTCTAAAATATCGTTTTGCTCTACCCCGCAGGAGACCATGGTCCGCACGATGACCGAAGGCATCGTGAATAAGTTTTTGAGCTCCGCGAAGGCCGAGATGCTTCAAAAGAACGAGACGGAGATAAGATGTCCGTGTCGAAGATGCAAGCTGAAGAGACTTATTGCAGACCCGGATTCCGGGCAGGTGCGGGACCACCTGCTCTTGCGTGGTTTCATGGATGGCTATCGGGGGCAAGGTGATGAAGATGACTATGAAGTCGTCCATGGGGGCTGGGCAAGAAATGAGGAAGGGCAACAAGACAAGTACCACCGCGGCGAGGGCGGGCGAGAAGACAAAGAATCTCCAGGACATAATCATGGCGGTGATGATGTACACAATCATCATGTAGAAGATGTCGTACATGATGATGAGGAAGATCAAGACGAAGGGCATGATCATGAAGATGAAGATGCCGGAGCAGATGACGATGGAGGCTGGGTGCAGGACCCTCATATTCAAGAGCTGCTTCTCAAGCAGACGAATAACGCAAGAGCTGCCGCCCGAGAGAAAGCCAAGGTGGATCAACTGGAGATAGACACGGTTACTCCATTGTATGAAGGATGCAGGCCCGAGGATACCCGCCTGAAAGTAACGCTCATGGCTCTGGAGATGAAGGTAAAACACAAAATGACCGACGCATGCTTTGACAAGAACATGTCATTCTGGCATGAACGTCTTCCCAAGGGGAACAAGTGCCCAACCAGTTTCGAGGAGGCAAAGAAAATCGTGTGTCCTCTGGATTTACCGCACGTGAAATACCATGTGTGCATGAACAACTGCGTCATTTATCGGGACGAGCACGCGGAGTCTACCATATGTCCGGTGTGCGGCGTCACTCGATACAAGAAGAGGAAGAAAGATCCTCAAAAATCTGTGTGGTACTTTCCGATCACTCCTCGTCTACAGCGGTATTTCGTGGACCCTAAGGTAGCAAAGCTCATGCGTTGGCATGCGGATAGGGAGGAGAAGAAGCGGGAAGATGAGGGAAATGATCCGGAGATAAATAAAAAAGACAAGATGCTGAGTCACCCTAAGGATGCGAGCCAGTGGCAAGCGTTGAACTTCGAATACCCAGAATTTGGGAAGGATCCAAGGAAGATCGTGCTGGGCGCGAGCACCGATGGAGTCAATCCGTTTGGCAGCCAGAGAAGCACACATAGTACCTGGCCTGTGTTTGTGTGGATGTACAACCTTCCCCCCTGGTTGTGCATGAAGAGGAAGTACATTCACATGAGTATGCTAATTGAAGGGCCGAAACAACCAGGGAATGACATCAATCTGTATCTAGGGCTGCTGAAGGAGGAGCTAGACACGCTGTGGAAAACTCCAACCAATACGCGGGACTCCGCAGAGAAATAATATTTCCCTATGAGAACCGCACTGCTCACGACGGTGCACGGCTATCTCGGTTACGGATATCTCGCGGGGCAGGTAGTCCACGGATTTTCTAGATGCGTAAGGTGCATGGATGACACAACGTATCGCCAGCTAGATAGAGATCCCGGGTCTTCGAAAACCATGTTCATGGGACATCGAAGGTGGCTTCACGACGACGACCCGTGGGGGAAACGCAAGGATCTGTTCGATGGTGAAACCGAACCCCGAAAACGCCCGTGTACGAGGAGCGGCGAGGAAATAGACGAGCTGTTGAAAAATTGGAAAGACTGCCCACTGCCAGGAAAGAAGCAATAGGCACCAGAGCCGGGAAAGAAGCGAAAGGTGCCAGAGCCGCTGCTGAAGGTATGGAAAACGAGGTCTGTTTTCTGGGACTTGCCGTACTGGAAGATCCACCGTGTGCCTCACAGCCTTGATGTCATGCATATCACGAAGAACGTGTGCGAGAGTCTTCTTGGTACCCTGCTCAACATGCCAGAGAGGACCAAAGATGGGCCGAAAGCAAGGGCAGACTTGAAATCAATGGACATCAGGCAGGAGCTTCACGCTAATGATGATGATGATAATGATGATGAGGATGATGATGATGATGAGGCGAAGCAGGACACAGAAAGTCGTCCCAAAAGGCAAAAAGGCCAAGAAGACCGGAAATGACTACCCTCCCGCGTGCTTCACTCTAAGTCAGGAGGAGATCGAGCAGTTTTTCACCTGCCTCCTAGGAGTAAAACTTCCTTATGGTTACGCGGGGAAGATAAGCAGATACCTAGACCTAGCGAAGCAGAAGTTCAGCAGGATGAAGTCTCACGACTGTCACGTGCTGATGATGCAGATACTTCCAGTTGCAATCCGTGGGATCATGGACGCGCACGTCCGTGAAACGCTATTTGGCCTATGCAACTTTTTCGATGTCATCTCTCGGAAGTCCATTGGTGTGAGGCAACTTAGAAGGCTACAGGAAGAGATCGTGGTGATACTATGCGAGCTTGAGATGTACTTCCTGCCCGCATTCTTCGACGTTATGGTGCATCTGCTAGTCCATATCGTGGAGGATATCATCCAACTCAGGCCGACATTCCTGCACAGCATGATGCCGCTCGAAAAGATGAATGGTGTCATCAAAGGATACGTTCGAAACATGTCACATCCAGAGGGAAGTATAGCCAGGGGCTTTTTGACCGAAGAGTGCATCTCCTACTGCACGAATTATCTAGGCATCGAGAACCCCGTTGGTCTGCCCGTAAACAGGCACCTCGGCAGGCTCGCTGGATGGGGTCGCCGCGAAATGCATGTCGACTTCGAGGGTCGACTCGCCGACTTTGAAAGAGCAAACCTAGTCGAGCTACAACACATAGACGTGGTCGATCCTTGGGTGGTAGAGCACAAAACCTTTATTAAGAAGACGTACAATGAACGAGGCCAACAGAGGACGGACGGAGATATAATCAAAGAGCACAACTCATGTTTCACGCGTTGGTTCAAGCAGAAGCTTCTGTCGTACCCTTTACATGAGGATTCTTCCGCGGAAGAACAACTCATATTCGCCTTGTCACAGGGCGCCGAGCACAACCTGATGACCTATGAGGCGTACGATATCAACGGCTACACATTCTACACCAAGGACAAGGACATGAAGAGCGATGGTTATCAGAACTCCGGGGTAACGATGGAATCCTACACCGGCAACGACATGGACCGATACTATGGAAGGATCGAGGAGATCTAGGAGTTGAGCTACGCTGGAGAGAAGGTCCCGATGTTCCGTGTCAGATGGGCCAAGAGCGTCCTAAAAGAAGGCCGGTATTTCACCACCATGGTTATACCCGAAGCCAAATCCAAGACCGCGGGTGAAAACATCACCGCGAAAAATGAGCCATGGGTATAGATAGAAGAGTGGGTTTCAGTTTGCTCTGGGTAGTGATGTGCACTAGAGTAGCCCTGTTGACATAGCTCATAGCAGTAGGTATTTCAAAATATATGGAGTAATGCATAAATTTGTACTCCAGCAAGTTTACTCCAGTACTCAGTTTAAAATTCAATTTACTGTTAATTGACAGTAATTCAGTTTACTGTTAAATTTCAGTTTCACAGGTTAGTTTCCAACAAACAAAGCCTATGCTTATGAAGAATAAATCAGCTGAAATGAGATACTGGTCCTTTTTTACTTTGTTTGTTCAGATTGTTGGAAATTTTAAGCTCTCAATCACTAAAGGCCACTGTAGTTCTTTGAATTCAACCATTTAGGTGAGCTACAACTAGGAGGATTTTGGAGTAGTACTCTGAAACTGTTGCTGTTAGAACATGCTGTTACTTGCTGTCAGTTAACTGAATCAGTACAAAACTCTTCTATGGAGTTAACCGAAGATCAGCAGGCAAATCAAAATCTGCAACACATTTTCTTCAGTCTCTAACTGACAACACAATTTCTTCAGTCTAATGATGCAGCAATTTCTTCAATCTAGTGTAAATGTAACTGACTACTGGTCAAATACTCTAGTGTATTTAGTGTAAATCTAGTCTGAAACTAGTAGAGCTCTTGGTGATTTGCAAATTCAGTTTAAATAAAAATTTTGTACATGACTACTGATCATGTATGAAAGATGTTGCTACTGGATGAGCACAAGAACTACTCAATAGATAATTAATTTTGTAGAACAAGTCTTGTTGCCAGTCTTGAACCAATAGATAATCTTAATTGAAATTTGACCATGTCTTGTTGCCCGCCCTAATGAAAAAAGCAATTGAATTTCCAACAACCTGCTAGGTAGAACAATCCATTTCCAACAACCTGCTAGGTAGAACAATCCATTACTACATGATTGCAACTGAATTGTCAACTCTATGTACTATGTATGCTGTGGCGTGTGGTGTGGTCCGAGTGATCAGGTTTCAAGTGATTTTGAATTTTTATGATTTTTATGCACATATATATGTGTATGATGATCCTCCTTTCCTGCAGTAGTATAACTAGGATATATACCAAAAAATATTGTTATATTCCTCCCTGGTACAATAAATAATAAACTAAAATAGCTCCTGGTACAAAAAGAATAAACTATACATAGTTAATTTCTTCATCTTTGAATTGTTTCAGAAATTGGTATGACCAAAGATGCTATTGTATATAAATGGGCTGCTGTAGAACTGCTCTTCATCTTTACAGTGCTGTTGTATAGAAATATGCTGAATTTTCTGCTCTGATTGTTGCTCAAAGAAATTTAGCAAAAAAATGGGGTCCTGGGAGACACCACTGCTGCTTGAGGCCCTTGAGAGGCCCTTCGTGTCGTGATGATTTTGCAGGTACCCCGGGAGGCCCTTGAGTTTGCTGGAATGTCGATTAACTTCCGTTCCGGCAAATTCAGGTACTCCATATGTCCTATTTTCAGCAAAGGTCATGCTGAAATTTTCCGTGAATTTTAGCAAGACTTTGCTAAAAATCGGACATATGAGGTACTTGCTACTAATGCATGGGCCGGGGTATCTTAGTACTTAATTAAGTAGGATCAAATGCCCCTTTATTCTTGCTGTATTAAACCATACGTGGCAATAGAGCCAAGTGATTAGTGCCAAGTGATTAGGCCCAACCTAGGGTGCCTCGGCATCGATAAACCCTAAACTATGAAAACTTAACTTGGCTGCCCCGGATGCCTCGGTGTCAATGAGAACCTAAATAATGTATGCTTAGGATTTTAGGGTGCCTCGGTGTCGACAAATCCTAAATGATGAAAGCTTAGGCTTTTAGGGTGCCTCGGTGTCGACAAACCCTAAATGATGAGACCATGATCTTGTTCCTTGACAATAACCAGCTTTTTGACCAAACTTTTTTCCTATTTAGAGCGAAACATGGCCCACAACAATGAGGCCGGTGGTTCGGGCAGCAAGCAATTCTGGGAGCTGTCCCAAGAGATGGAGGAACAACCTCACCGCTATGAGGACGCCGCGGAAGACACCGATCCTGATTACACAACCCCTAGTGGCGTCGGGGATGACACCACTAATGGTTCCGCCGAGGATGCCACCACTGATGATGGCGGCGCACACACAGATGGCAGCCAACCGAAGAAGCAAAGGAAGGACCGGCGCCCGAATGCCCTCAGCACCCTCAAGGAGGAATTCACTCAAGTGGACTCCAACGGGAATCCAACGGAGCCCAAACATATAGTCAAGGGGTACTCGGTTCAGCTCGGGTGCATTCTCCGGAGCACCGTCTCGATCAACACCGAGAACCTTAGGCGTAAGGACCGAGGGAATTTGCGCAACCTCCTCTTCACGAAGCTGCACGAACGATACAAGTTCCCCGCCGAATTTGAAAACACACGCCTCTCAGGGAATAAAGTGAACAGTGCCGCCCTCACGAAGATGAGCACGGCCCTGTCTACTTGGAGAAGCGCGATGAAGAGAATGATTGATAAAGGTGATAGTTATGATAAGATCAAGGCGAAATATCCTTTGATGAGAGAAGATGAGTACAAGGAGTTCAAGATCAAGTGCTAGAGCAGTGCAACCTCCGAATCAAGTCAGTGGGGGAAAGAAATGCGGGAGTTGGACTTAGGGGAACACAAACTCGGTCCCGGCGGTTACAGAGTGGCGGAGCCTATATGGGACAAGGAGGACGTGGAGCGTGCCGAGCAAGGCCTACCGCCCCGCTTCGAGAAATACAGCGGTAACAAGCAGACCAGGAACTATGCAGGGCCCGGTACAAGGAAGACCCGATAACAAAGGAGCTTACCACGGATCCGAAGACAAGGGCCACGGATCCGAAGACAAGGGCGCTTAAGCTTGTTCTGGTAAGTAATACACCCCCGCGTAATTAGCTCCATATGGTTGCACTCTAATTAATCCCCAATATTTCTAAATGGTTCACGTTCCTTTCACAGGACACTGAAAGCAGTAGCGCGGGGTCGTCTCAGAGCTCCCCTTTCGACACCCCTTTAAATAGGGCATTGAACATAAAGAAAAGGAAGGATAAGCTCACTAAGCCGACGTCAGTTGGTCGTGTGGCCGGCAAAGGCTTGTCCACAAAATGGGGGTCATACTATACCGTTGGTGTGCGGAAGGAGAAAAAGGCCAGCTCGGAAAACCAGACGCGCGAGGTTGAAGCACTCAAGGCACAAGTGGCGCGGATTCCGGAGCTTGTCCAAGAGCAAGTGGAACAACAACTGGGAACGAAGCTCAACGCCATGGTGCCTACGTTGATTCATGGGCTTCAGACGTGGATTGCGGGCGGCCAACAGGGGCCTCCCCCGGCTCCCAGCTTCACGGCTAGCAACTCGCACAGCGCGCAGGCGGCGCCATTGGTGTCTCCGGCGGCGGCGCCATTGGGGACTCCGGCGGAGGCGGTATTCGTCTCTCCGGTGTCGGCATGGGCATTGGAGCTTAATGCACCCGGGTGTACGCCGGCCGACACCTCGCCAGCAAGCGCCCCCTCCGGCAGTTGCACGCCCGCCGTTGGCGGTGCCTCGACATTAGCCGAGCTCGACGGCATCACGGTAACTAAGCCTCTCGGCCAATGACTTCATCTCCTTGCCTTTGACTGGGCATCCCTGACGCCCTGTACATGTTTTCGCAGGGCACCGCCAACGTTCCTTGCACTCTTCTGCACTTCGTGGGCGCCGAGTTGGTCGATGTCGCCAAGGGCAGAATCGTTCAACTGGGCAACCCCATGTTCCACGGTAATCCGATGCCACCCACAATGTATAGGGTTGAAGTGGTTCGGGTGCTGCCAGGCTGCGACAAGCTGTTACCTCCGGTTCGACCCGCTGGGGCCGACGAAGAAGATGAGATGACCCTCAGCGCCTGCGTAAACTGGCCCCTGCTTTGGCCGAAGAGCCAGATTCGTTTGGGGGCGAAGGACACCACCCCACAGACAAGACCGCCAGTCGTGCCGGCGCCAAGCAATGGCAAGAATGCCGCAACGCTACCGGACCTGCCGGACATCCCTATGTCGGACATACCTATGGCATAGGATCTGGACAGCCCTATGGCATAGGATCCGGACAGCGACGACAACAACGACGGTACATTTACCAAAGTTGATAAGTACTTTGCCGAACATGGGTACGCTGACGAGTTCTGCGGGCCTCTTTCTCAAGAAGCCAAGCAAGACGACCGTGATCTAGCTGGTATGGAGGAGAAATCCAATTGCAACAGGCGTCGTCTGGCGTTCAGTTCTCAGGAGACGCCTCCAGCTCCCGCCTTCACCGAGCCTCAGATAGCTGAGGTGCGAAATATTATCAGCTGTCACGACCGGATTTCCAATAAAAATATTTATCGAGAAACCGATCTTTTAATTTCCAGTGTGAGGAAAATCCTCCTCACTGGTAGACAAAAGCCTTGATACAATAAGCCAGTAGCCTTAATATATTACAGGGTCAAGCTGAGGTTTCTCAACAAATTATTACAAGCACGCCAATAATTATACATAATGGCGGATATGACACAATGGTGGGGAGGGTAGCATTACTACTGACTCGAAATAAAAGGTGATTGGTGGAATATCATAGTGGGGTGGGTAGCGTAACTACTGACTGGTGACTCATCGAGCGTCGAGGTGAAGCTCGATGGACTTATTTGGGTAGCGGAAGCGGATATAATACAGTGACCAAATCCAGGGTCGCATGGGACTGACTAGGACTCCTATAGGCGTCGGACTCGCTATCGAACTCTTCATCCATGAGATCGCCTTCGTCAGCATCTGGCCAAATCAACAAGCCAGGTGAGTACTTTGAAAGTACTCGCAAGACAGTTCGGACAATAGACATAACAAATGCATGCATGAATGCGTCATGAGTACTTTAACGATGCACAATTACTTCATAAAAAAAACAAGGTAAGTAAAAAGGGAGTCGGCGGTACTCCGCTCGAAAACCCAACAAAATAAACTGTAAACCGATCGGGTGTCTGAAGCGACGCCTCAAAAGGAAAATTAAATAAATTATGCCTCGGTCGGGCATCTAAGCGACACCACATAAAGGGCTTGTACTGAAAGTAAAAGACATGAGTGCCACAGTCGGACGTCGGGGCGACATCACAGAAAGGGCTCATATCAGAAGTAAATGATAACAATGCCGCAGTCGGACGTCTGAGCGACATCGTAGAAAGGGCTTATAGCAAAAGTAAATAATAACAATGCCGCAGTCGGACGTCTAAGCGACGTCATAGAAAGGGCTTATATCAAGAAGTAGATAACAACAATGCCGCAGTCGAACGTCTGAGCGACATCACAGAAAGGTCTTCTATCAGGAAGTAAATAACAACAATTCCGTAGCCGGATGTCTGAGCGACGTCGCAGAAAGGGCTTATATCAAAAGTAAATAACAATAATGTCGCAGTCGGACGTCTGAGCGACGTCACAGAAAGGGCTTAAGTTCATTATTCATAACGTGCAAGAGTTAATGCTCACAGGAAAATGTTCAATACATGATATTAACGGGTTAGTTCATCACAAGATTCAACATTAACCGGACTTAACCCTCATTTGGCTTACCGAGGTTTTTGAAACCAAGATTGACAATTGACAAGATAGTAAGGACACATAACATGGACATAGATAAGATGATGCAATGGAATTTTTGACTCTGCAGAGTTTGTACTAGAGTGCCCACAGCCAATGGATTTCCATAGTCACGAAGGACTAGTTCCGTTTACGGTATTTCAGAAGAAACACAACCATCCAGTACACACCCATCCCACCTCACGTTGCCAGGGATCATCCTAGACAGCGTTCAAGAAAAACTTTGAGACGGGGAGATCACAATCTCGAATAGCATGGGATCAAATTTATATACGCGCGCTCTAAGGGGTGCCCCCCTCTCGGTCCCAACCGGAAACACCCATACCCCCTGACCGGATGATAGGCTTTAATCCAGGGCCATGGAACCCTCATACCGGCCTCTCGATTTGGTGTGTACCAGGAAAGTGGTTTGCAACTTACTAAGGCATATCCCTTGTGGAAAACATGTGGTAGTACGGAAAAAGGAAATGGACGGGAGTTGATACTGGAGTAAACATTCTGGCATAGGACTGGCATGCTACAACACTGCCATCCTACCCATTTTCATGCCATCACGTGGCCATGCAACCTCATTTCCATTAACTCATGGATTTCCGAAACTCACTTGCCTCGGCTTTTCCCGTGACAAGTTTTTATCGAGATGCTCAAGAACATGCCATAAAAATACTTAATGCAAACATGCCAAGACACTCATCATATCAAGAGTTGAAACATGCTTGCCTGGTTCGGAATAGTCGGGGTCTAGCTCGGTGAAGTTCGCGGTTCCATCACCTCCTTCGGTATCTACGGTACACAAAACACACGCGCTAACGTAAATACCGTGGTGTACAGAAAACTAATCCAAATATTTTTACAATAAATATGATAAAAAAACTAGACAAAAATTTGAAGAGGACAGAAAAAGAATCACTCAAAAATCTCTTTCGTTTTAAAAGTTATAAGAGTTTTGGTCCAAGGACCCACCTGTAATGAAACAGAAAACTCTCAGGGGCCTAGGCAGAAAAGTCCAGAAAAAGATTCAGTTTGGAAAGCGTATTTGCCAGAGTACGCTTTCAGAAAATGGTGTGTTTAAAAGAAATGAGAGACTGACAGGCGGGTCCCACCCGTCAGGTTTGAAATTTCAAACGAGGGAGACGGGGCTCGTCGGCGCCCGAGAGCCGCGGTGGTCGCCGACGGCGATCCACGGCGAGGCAGGGAGATCGGAAGGTACCTCCGTGCTCAGTGCGTCATTCCACGTCGGTGGGTGGTGGTGGTGGTCGCCGGTGAGCACCACGTCGACAGAGGCCCTTGCTCCGGCGGACGGTGGTTCGGGTGGTCGTGGGCCTCGTCGGAGAGTGTTGCGGAGGTCAAATTGAGATGGGGGTTAGACTTCTGTTAGCTTGAGGGGATAGCTGACGAGATTTGAGCGCCGGGGACGGCCTCACCGGAGTGAATTGAGGTGGAGGCCGAGGCGGAACGGGGCGGCCGGAGCTGGGGGAGCAGACCTCCTCGAGGTCCCCCTGGTGGCCTAGCGGGGTGTTGGTGAGGTGCAGAGGGGGTGTGTGTTCGAGGGTGAGCTCGGGAGCCCTTTTTATAGGCGGTCCGAGGCGATGGCCGTGAACGGAGTTCTCCAGCGAAGGTTACAGCGGCACAGGGCATTGGTCGGGGTGGTTTAGGGGTTGAGCGTCGTCGTGCAGTTTCAATGGTTCCGTTCAGGTGCTAAACGGGCCGGGATTGGATGCTTTGGGTGGGCTCGACGGAACGGGGCGGCGCGGGCCCGTCGGCGGCAGAGAGCATGCCCTATGCTTGCCGGGCCACAGCGATGGTGCAGTGGGAGTGCGCTGGCATGCCAGGGCCACGCGGAGAGCCAGGGAGCGATGGGCGGCGGGTGGCGTGGCGAGCGGGCTCAGGCCCTCGCTGGCCGCCATGGGTGGCGCAGCCACCGCAGAAACTGCCAACGTCGGCGAGGCTCGCCGCCACCGACGCCTGCACCCGTCCAAGGGGGCGTTCGGGGTTCTGGCCAGGGGTGGTGAGGCCGTGCGCAATGTGCCAGGGCGCACTGTGAGCCTGTGATAGTTCTCTGACGAAAGGAAACGACACTGAACATCTCTGAACTCTGAATTTTCTGAATGTGCAAAGGAACAGTGCTGGCCAGGTGCTCGACAGAATGATTTTGGCATGTGGGAGTTTCTCCTTGAGCTGATTTTTGGTGGAGTGGCCTCTCATTGTATCTGGGGGCTGCCTGAATTTTGGTGGAATTTTTGGAGAAGAGGAGATATGAATTTCACCAAATTTGACAAATCTGGTCCAAACTTGCAGACACTGGAATTTGAAATTTTTGAAAAGGAGAAGAGTGGATCTTGATTGTTCTAGGTTGTGGGTACCAAGGACTAGCTAGAGAGGTTGGTTTGAGATCAAAGCTCAAAGGCAATTTAGTACGTGCTTTGCAAATCAGCTAGGCTCAAAATAATTGGCAGAAAAGATTTAGGAAGAGAAGTAAATGAAATAAAATTCAGAAATGGGTTGAACTTGATGAGACAGAATGTTTGGATTGCCCCAAAGTGGAAAGAGGGTTTTTGGGGGGTTTTACCATGTGGGACTTGGTAGAAACATGAGTGGTTTCAATATTGGAGAAGATACAAAGCTCCTAGGGTTTTCTTTTTGAAAGAAAACAAAACCCAAAATTTGAATTTTAGAAGAGGGCAAACGGAGGAAAAGTTTTTATTAATCAAACACCTGAGTTGAAGAAGATGCCAAAATAAAAGCCTCATGGAAAGGTTTAAATGACCTACTTAAAATCCAACCAAGTTTTGAAGAAAACCAAAAGAAAAAAAATGGAGTGTCACATCAGCCCCAACACGCTCAAGAAGGCGGTCTGTGAGCAGAACTCGGTCCCATTACAGGAGATCAAGAAGAAGGGACGGAAACGAAATACTAACAAGGGAGTTCGATCTGTTCTCAGGACGGGCCACCTTCACCTAAGGATATCTCGAGGAGGGTGCATGTGGCGGGTAGGGCGATGCTACCACCAAATATGCTGAATGCTGCAACTGGTGCTATGTGGAGTCTGCACGACAGTGTTCTTCCTTTGGAGAAGTGGTGTCTTAGAGAGACGGATGGGGCATACCCGGTTTTCGTGGCCAAGGTGCCAGAGGCCAAGGGCTTTGTGGATGGAGACATCGGGGGTACGATCGTCCTGCGGTTTGATGACATCTTTGCTATGTTTAACCTTCATCCGCTGCACTACACCTTCGTTCAGCTGTTTTCGCTGAGTATGGAGATGCAGATCATTAGAGACAAGACCCCAGACATCGTGATATTCGACCCCTTCTACATGCGTGCAAAGAACTTGAGCAGCGCTGGGGACCGCCAAATTGCGAGTTCACACCTTGAAGGCATCATTCTGGCAAACCCAGATAAGGATAACTTCCTTGTGGCTTACTTTCCCGAGTAAGTCATCCCTTAACCGCCCCGTAACATATGATTAGATTTCGATTGTTCTTTTTTTCTAACATTCCGTGTTCTCTGCAGTGACACACATTGCACACTCATCCTCTTAAGCCCGAAATATTCCATGGCCACGTATTTCGACCCGAACCGTAACTCCAAGATAGACTACACAAATGTCAAGAAAGTTCTTGATGATGTTCTCCCCGGCTACGCCAAATCTGGAGGCACCTTCACCAGGGCAGTTCGTAAGTACGGCAGGCACATGTTCTCACACAATACAAAATTCTGCCGCGTCAAGCAGCCGCATGGCGGTCAGAAGGATGCCTACTACGTCCTCCATCACATGCGGGCGATCGTAAGGGACCATCATCAACTTCTTCTACCAGATAATCTCAAAGATTGGGCCGCGAGCTTGTCGGCAGTCCAGGACGCGGACCTCAGACAAGAATTCTTTCGCATCCATTCGGAGTTTGCGGACATCATCCATCAAGATGTCCTTCATACCTTTGGGCAGTTCTTCCTCAGATATCAACCGGCCAACAGTGAGATAGATGAAATGCTACAAATGCAGGGTGACAATGACCGCGATTTCATGACCATCACGATAGACGGCGGCTTCATCCACGCTCCTGTCCGATGAGTCGAGTCGAAAGTAGTGATGTGTAGTTCTGAAACATTGATTGGCTCATGTTGTAATTAAACTATAATGAATTCGTATGTCTCTTTGGTTTGGACAGTCGTTCAACTTAGATGTAATCGATGCTATTTATTAGTAGGACCATGCATCGTGCTATTAATGTCTTGCTTTTCTCTTCCAATCCTTTTGTTGCATACTTACATATTGCTTATGTATTGTCTGTTGTTTGGCTTGTGCATAGAGATGCCGTCGTATGTCGTGTACAAGGGTAAGGTTCCCGGAGTCTACGACGACTGGGAGGAGTGTCGAAGACAGGTTCACCGTTTCTGCCGTAACAGTTACAAAGGGTACACCACTAGGGCGGAGGCCGAATCTAGATATGCCGGCTATCTAGTGGGAGAGAGGAGGGAGCGTTGGAGGAACCAGATGAAGACCAGTTTGATCGCGATGATGCTCATCGTAATGACCATAGCTCTCTTTTATGTGATGGTAGTTTAGATGATCGATATCAACTTGTAATGTGAAGACAAACTCTACTCGCGGTCTTGAGACTTGTAATGTTTTATCTTTGTTCGGTCTTTTGAATTCGGAGACTAATATGATGAATTGTATTTGGAGACTAATCTTCTATTGTATTCGATGAATCTGCTGTTGCCGTGTGCTGCTGTCTATATTCTGTCCAATAATATATTTTGTAACCTGTGCAAAAATCAGAAAAGCAAAAAAAAACAAATATTCATACTAATGGCGCATCAAGTCAGAGTGCGCCATTAGTATGCCAAAGGATACTAATGGCGCATCAAGGCAGAGTGCGCCATTAGTGTGACAAAGCACATGGTTACATATGCCCCCCCGGGAGGCATACTAATGGTGCATGGAGTTACATACTAATGGCGCACTGCTAGGTGCGCCATTAGTATACCAGATACTAATGGCTCACCAGTGGTGCGCCATTAGTAAAAAATTCTAATGGCATGCTACTAATGGCGCACCGGTATTGCGCCATTAGTAGGCAAAACCGGTGCGCCAATAGTAGGCCTTTCCCTAGTAGTGAATAATTATTTTGCGCATAATAAGGAGGCACTTACTTGTCGCGGCCGTGGACCCAGCTGTCAGCGTCTCCATGCACAGTGATCTTTCGATGGAAGTCGGTCATTGACCACATTGACCATGCCGTGCCGAGAGCACCATGGCGGTGGACGACGACGAGGCCTAGGAAGGGGACGACGCGGAGCCAGGGAAGACGCGGCAGTGGAAGCCCACGCGGAGAGGAGGTTCGGCTGCGGTGTGAGGCTGCTGTCGCCACAGGGCCTGGCCAGCTGTGGGAATAGTAGGGGCGGTCAGGCCTCCGTGGTAGCCCAGCCGCCCATGGGAGGCAGGAGCATGCGGCACGACCGACGCTGCTTTGGGCGGCCGGAGCAAGAAGACTAGAGGTTGAAGAAGCACTACGACCATTGGATGGACATCCTACTGTCACTGGAGCTAGAATCGTTCATATTGACTAAGTTGACAAAGCCCTTCGTCCCCGTCAACTTAGTAGGCCCACAAGTCAGCCTCCCACCAAGGTGGGTCCCAACTAGCCGGCGGAGTATTCATTCTAATGTGCGTAAGGAGTCACTTCCGGTGGCTCCGAGCTGATAGGGGGCGGAACATTTTTTCGCGAAATACGTTGGCCCGTCCGGTGGGTCCAAGCAGTCAGGGGGAAACAATTTCCTTCGCAAATACTGGTGGCCCGTCCGGTGGGTCCCCGCTGCCAGCTGGAGGAATAATTATTTTCCGCGTAATAAGGAGGCACTTCCTTGCGGCTGCCGTGGACCCAGCTTTCAGCCTCTCCACGTACAGCACTCTTCCGATGGAAGTCGGTCGTTGACCACATTGACCACGCCGCGCCGAGAGCACCACGGCGGTGGACGACGGCGAGGCATAGGAAGGGGATGACGTGGAGCTGGGGAAGACGCGGCAGTGGATGCGCACGCGGAGAGGAGTACGAGCGTTCACCGGTTCGGCTGCGGTGTGAGGCTGCCGTCGCCGCAGAATAACAGGGGGTGTGGGTGAGTACAGGGATGCCCTGGCCAGCGGTGAGAGTAGTAGGGGGCGCTGAAGCCTGCGTGGCAGCACAGCCGGCCACGGGATGCGGGAGTAGGCGGTCCCGCCGGCGCTGCTTTGGCGGCTGGAGCAAGAAGATCAGAGATTGAAGAAACACAACGGTCGTTGGATTGACATCCAACGTTTATGTCTGCTAGAATCGTTTGTTGACATATATAATAACTTAAAAAATCTTGCATACGCGTCAACTAAGCAGGCCCACAAGTCAGACCACTCCCTTTTTTTTAATAATTTATATATAGCTCATGGCAACTCTTATGCAATTTATTGCAGTCGTTTTTTTGGTTGGCCAGGGCCAATTTTGCATATTTCTGTGGGTTCCAAACTATTTTTAATACCGAAATGTCTAGCCAGATTAAAAGTAGTTTGAAGATATATTTAAATTAGGTTAATGCCGAGTGAAATAGGAATCTGAAAATGTGATAAAATTCAGAAATTATAAAGTAATTGCCAATTTGTCATCTGTTTTTATATTTACAATCCATTTCATATTACTTTCAAGATTTGCAGGCGTCTTGAAAGAGTTGCAGCCCATCAGGGCGTAGAAAAATAAGTAGGCCTGGATTGTGTATTCTTCAGAAAAAATAAACTGGGCTCATTTTCACAAAGAAAAAATAGCTGGGCTAGTCACATGGTGAACATAAAATATAAGCCTGGGCTAGAGAGGCCACAGCCCAGTTCAAACCCTGCTCCATCTCAACAATACCAAAAAAATACTACTCGAGTAGCTACATCCCAGGTGTCAGCCTATCTTGTGCTGTTCTCTTGTCTATTGACTATATACGCTCACAATGTCGTGGGTCCCAGATGTCAGGAAAACACTAGGAGGAAGCATTTTATTTTTCCATACGCTAACATGGTGGGCCCCTACTATCATCCTCTCCACGTACTTCTGCCGATACCTATTGTTTGTTGACTATGTTGACAACGTGAGAGGGCGGCGCCGCGGCCAGCGCACCAAAGCGCGTGGAGGACGTCGGCGTTAACGATTTAGGAGACGGTGGGGAGGCGATGCGTGCGCTGAGGTGCAGCCAGCCGTGGGAGGCGGAAGCAGGCGGCCCCACCGGCGCTGGTTTGATTTTGGCGGCTGGAGGAAGACAGGACTGAAGAAACACGACAGACAGTAAAAGCAGCAGGAGTACTTAAGAACCTTAACTGAAACCAGCAGGGGCACTTAACAACCAAAGCTGAAAGCAGTATGAGTACTTATACAGGTTCAACCGTACAAAGCATGCCTGGAACAGTGCTACTTTGCATACAGTTAACCAAGGGTGAGGCCGCCAAGCCCCAGGACAAGGCCCAGACGCCACCCCGCGCATACACAACCTTCTGAAAGCGGCGTCATCTCGCAACGTGGTCAATAAAAAGGATATTCGCTTTAGAGCCATGGAAAAGCATGAACATAATCTTCTGTCCTGTTCTCCAAGATGGACGGGCCTTCATTATTTGAGACCACCCATGAATAAGTATCTTTTCACCTCCAAGGGGAATTGAGTAGGTAGACATAAACATCATGTTGTGACCAAGCGCAAGTCTGACACGACCATGGTCAGGCATCTGTATAGGAACAATAGAACTCGGCAGTTCCTATTTCAAGAAGATCATAGCTGTAAAACTGTGTGTAAGCAATAGTTTATGAACAACATATATAATAGAAAACAGCTCATACCATAAGTATCTCGACACAGTTGGACCTGTTCAATGAGTGCAGCAGTGGCACACATATCCCACGTGGCCTTACACCATTGAAACGCCCCACAAGGACCTCAAGACAATCAATAAAGTGTAGGAACTTGTGGATGTCGATCCAGTCAACTTCAGTGCCATTAGTAACAGCCGAGTTATTACAGAGTAACAAACGAGCAGACTGCTTAACTCTGAAAAAACCGACACATGCCACCAATTATAAGAAAATATTAGTTAGAAGTAGCATCTTCGTGAGAGATTCGTTGCTACTTCTAAAGTTATTATGATTAGTTAGACAGAATACGTGGATTAAGAAGTAATCGAGGCAACAAGCAAGAACCAGATAAAAAACTAACATGGATGAACAATTGGAACGACGTCGGGTTGGAAGATCGCAGTGAAGATGAGACCAGGTTCTGCTATTTCCATCAACATTCGTGCGCCAACTTTCAGTCCGCAACACTTGAGAAAATTTATCCAAGTTCGGCCATAAAAAAAAAGCAGCGATCTTCTTGGTTCATGAACCCAACTCGGAACTTATATCCATTGCTTGTCTTCACTGTGACCATTAAACTAGTGTATTCAGTTATGGCAAGGCCAAGCATCTTGAGTACATGTGTCCTGGCAGAGCAAATAATACGCTGCAGGAAAAATAATATGAGAACACAGCATGTTCAAAAAAACCCCACCCTCCCGGATAGAAAAGAGGATTCTAGGAACATACTGTGCGCGTTTCAAAATGTTGTGTTAGGATGAGAAGGAACAAGTGTGGCGTCTCACCGAGGGCGCAGAAACCAGTAGGGTACTCGCACTTTGGGCACTGCAAATGAAACACACTAGATTTAGTAGGAAGAAAAATGCATCAACGGCGGCTGCTGCCATCCTAGGATTACCTGCAACCAAGGGACTTGGGTTTATCGGGGATGGATGAAGAATTCGTACCTAGTTCTCCATGAGAAAACCCTATGCAATCGCTGAGAGGGGGTTTTCTCTGAACAAGCAGACTAGGGAGAAGGGGATTCAGGCCCAGTGAAATATTGCCTCTTCGTCCGTCCAGCTTACTGCTAAAGCTGGAAACGGGGGTTGTGATTTGACAGCTCATTGGGTATTACTGCGGCGCTACGACCGGGGTGTGTCTACCGTGAAGTTGAGCTCTCTAATTAGTGCATATGGCACGTGGACCTCGTTGCCGGTTGCCCCACATATCAGCAAAAGGAAGAAGAAAAACAGGAGTAACTAGTTAGACATAAATATATTTTTTGATAGAGAGAAACTCCCTCTGTAAAGAAATATAGAAATCTTTTATATCACAGGCTCACCTTGCCGTGAAATATACTCCCTCTGCAACGCACGGTCATTATGGGGGTTTAGCTTTTTTTTATGGGGGTTCAGCTGAGAATATAATACTCAGATAGGCTCACGGTTCTGGACTTTCGGCCGCAGGACGACCCTGCATGTTTGGGGGCCCATGTGTTCTACCTCAGCGCTTTTCATATTGCAAGCAATCGGTACAACGCTGATTTTAGATGATGTCGCAAGGCGAATACACAAAATTGAATAAAGCACGGCAGCTGTTGGAATGAAATCGAACGACAGTTCCTAACCAGCAATCAGAGTTGCAATTCTATCAACAATATACCATGTGATAAATAATACTGTCGTACTACTTATACACACAGGACACTTGTTTGACCATGCCATATTATTACATCAAAATCTCTTGGAGGATAGATCAGTTCGACAGTTGCGTGCTGCTACTGAAGAATTTCAAAGATGATTTGGACTAGCTCTCCTTGCCGAGAAAGTTCGATTTTGACATCATCCCCTACCGCAAGATATGATTTAGATGTGAACCTTGACCATCCTTTAGCATCAATCATCATGCGACCATCCTTTGTACTTACAGTATATTGAGCAGGTTCATTCACACCAAGGCTGCGCATGGTAAGAGAAACTTGGCCGCGGTCGCCCGGATTGTTGACCGACTCCCTCGTTGCTCTTGAAATTCTCTGTTTGCCAACAAGAAGACATACCCAAACAGTTAGATCAATACAGTGAATCATGTGAAACAACATGGAAAGAAAAAAGAACAAAGCACTTGTCACATCCTAGTTAGCCATGCATTAGAGTGTTGCATCATGTTTACTCTTTCATCAGAAACTTGAAATGGGGATCTGTGAAACCCTCAGAATCATTTTGAAAATGACCCAAATAAAAATTTCTCCAAAAGGATCCAAGAAAATGCTCATGATGCCCTCTGAAAATATTGGACAGAGATAAAAATCAAACCAATAATTTTAGTGGCTCTTGGACATTTATTTGGGCATTTGGAATTAATGCATAAATATTTGCATTGGAAATATATTAATTATATATATTAATATATGTCCAAATATTATGCCAATTATAAAAGAGCTCTGGAATAATATATATAGCTCCTGCAAAAATTGGCATAAGTTAAATAAATGATTTAATATATTTTTTAAATCAAAACAAATGTCAGAAATTAGAAAACAGAAAAATATATAACAGGAGGAGCTTACCTGGGCTCCTCCACTGTGCGGCCCAGCCAGCTGGCTGGCCTAGCCAGCAGCCGGCCCAGCCCACCTCCCTCCTCTGTCGTCCTCGTCCCGACAGAGGGAGGGGAGTGTGGCCGGCGCGCGCGCGCGCCACCGCGCCACGCCACCTCTCTCCTTGCCTGCCTGCCCTCCCCTCCTCGCTTCGATGCCCTGGACGGCGCCACGCCTCTCCCCCTGCTCTCTCTCACTCTCCCCCGGCTCTTCCTTCCTCTCCCTCGCTCTCTCTCTCACACGGCCGAACACCACCGTCGCCGCCGTTCGCCATAGCAGCCATCTCCGGCCACCCCTCGCTCCCCCGACTAGCTCAGAAGCTCCGCCACGACCCCCTCTTCCACCCCACCGCTCCACAGCTCCCCGACAGCCCTGCATCGCCGCCAC
>NC_057813.1:8638328-8639051 GCF_018294505.1 Triticum aestivum
GAACACCACCGTCGCCGCCGTTCACCACAGCAGCCGTCTCCGGCCACCCCTCGCTCCCCCGACTAGCTCAGAAGCTCTGCCACGACCCCCTCTTCCTCCCCACCGCTCCACAGCTCCCCGGAAGCCCTGCATCGCCGCCACGTCGCCGTTCCCCTCTTCGGGCTCCGACCATCGTCGCCGTCGAATTCGTCGTCTCCAGCGCGTCCCCGAGCCCGCTAACCATCCCTGCAGCTCCGCGGTGAGCCCCCGGATCGTTTCCCCCTTCTCCCCTGGTCTCTTTCGACCTCTAGGCCCTAGCCCCACCTTGGCCGAGAGCTCCACGCTGCCGGCGATGTCGCCGTCGTGGCCACGGTCACCATAGCACCCAACCGAGCGCACTATCGTGCTCCCCACCTCACCAGGAGCACGTAGCGCGCACTAACGCCTCCCCAAACCCCCTGCAACACCGATTCCGACCGCACCCGAACTCCGGCGGCCGCAGCCGAGCTCGCCGCCGTTGACTCCGGCCATCCCAGGCCCAGCCACGGCCACCGTCCGACGCGCCGTCGAACTAGCTATCCAACGCACCTAGCCGCACGCCGTTTGGCGCACCACAGAGGAAACCCGAGGCCCCTGCACGCCGCGGACCTCGCCGGCGACTAACCGCCGGCGGGTTTGACCTGTCCGACCTGAGGTTTGACCCCCCCAGGGTCACTGACGCGTGGGCCCTGTCGGACAGGTGGG
>NC_057813.1:8641361-8670638 GCF_018294505.1 Triticum aestivum
TAGAGTCATGTTGTGATGCTTCGTTGTATTTGCACATATCGAGCATATTGTGTGTATGATTGAAATGCTTGGTATGTGTGGGATCTGACTATCTAGTTGTTTATCTTTAGTAGCCTCTCTTACCGGGAAATGTCTCCTAGTGTTACCGCTGAGCCTTGGTAGCTTGCTACTGCTCTGGAACACTTAGGCTGGCCGGCATGTGTCCTTCTTCGTTCCTGTGTCTGTCCCTTCGGGGAAATGTCACGCTTTGAGTACCGGAGTCCTGTTAGCCCGCTACAGCCCGGTTTACCGGAGTCCTGCTAGCCCAGTGCTACAGCCCGGACCCACTTGCTGATGACCGACACGTTCGAAGCTGGGTCATGGATGCCTATCCCTGTAAGTCTGTGCCACTTTGGGTTTACGACTAGTCATGTCAGCCCGGGCTCCTTATCATATGGATGCTAGCGACACTATCATATACGTGAGCCAAAAGGCGCAAACGGTCCCGGAAAAAGGTAAGACGACACCCGTGGGGATACCGTGCGTGAGGCCGCAAAGTGATATGAGGTGTTACCGGCTAGATCGATGTGACATCGAGTCGGGGTCCTGACAGCGTTGGCATCAGAGCCGGACTGCCTGTAGGTTCTCCAAGCCAAACTGGTCGATGTTGAGTCTAGAAATTCTTTAGTTATATGTAGGGGAATAGTTTGTGGGTTGGAACGTAAGGCTCTTTTTATTCCTTTACCTTATGACATTCTGATCTGAGTCAGTCCATTCTTCCACCGGGGGTTAAGGAATTAGGATCTGTTCTCTCTATCAGGATCACGAGTTACTAATCAGTAGTACCTTATAAGTTTGAAGGTTACAAGCCTAGTTCAGTTCCACTACCACCTTATGTTGTTAGAATGGTTTCAGAACTTTGATATGATGATGTTGAGTATGTACGAAATCCTTTGTCAAATGTCTCAAATCCTTCTTGAGCATTTACAGCTGTTATGCTGCCGAAATTTTGCTAGAAGTTCTAATGCCTTTGCATTATGATTGTGCTTCCAGATGGCCACTCGCGACCTCAATCAAGTGGTTCGCCTGACTCGATGTCTAGATGTACCCGGCCATACTGCTAAGTTGGTCAGGGTAATGACTGAGGCTGGATACCGCTGGTATCCTGAGTACACGGTCGAAGAGCAATTCCGGGACTTTAATCAAAGCCAGTATCTCTGCACTGTCAGGATATTTCCATCTTATCCTGGATCCACCGAGCCTCTTCACTGCTCCTATGGACTCGGGGTTACTATTGAGATGGCTGTGCAGGACGCCGCCTACTCTATGATGACCATTATGCGAGTCAGATCTGGTTTATTTCGGGACTCTGATTTCCGGTATATGCCAGGATCACTTCCGGGAGCACAAGGGTATCTCCAGGCTATCTATGCTGACTCCACTCAGGAGGATTCACGGACTCGCACCACTGCTGAGATGCTCGAGGATAAGGACCGTGAAAATCGGGCCTTAAGGTTAGAGCTCTTCAATACCCGTGCTGACCACTGGGCTACTTTGACTCGGTTCGCACCGGCGGTGCAAGCTGGATGTTCGGATATGCGCGATCTCTATCCTGTGAGATCTGCTCTGCCGGACGTGATGGTTTGGCGTGATGTAGGAGGCATCACCCCACCTCGCGGTCCCCGCAGGCCACCGTTTGTTGGTCCAAGGCCTCATCCTAGCCCCTATGGTCCACAAGCTCCGCGAGACCGTCTGTTTCCGGATGATCATGTTGAACTTCCAGGCTATGGAGGCGACTTCTACGAGGACTACTACGGATCGGTCTGAGTTAGTGGTAGTATCACTAGTTCGCACTAGCTGTGTCTTCTATCGTCCCGCGTGACTCGTGGGATATGACCTAGTTTGTACTCTTTCCGGAGGTGTAGAAAAATAATGTATAGGAGCTTGGAATGCCTCCGATGAGATGTAATCCTCTTTTCACCATAATAGTACTTTGTTTGGTCTTGTACTAAACCCTGTATGGTGTGTATGACGATGGAATAAAAGAAGCAGTTACTGTATCTACCATGTCATACGGATGATCATCTTGCATTCCGATTTATTCCTTACATTATGTATCCTATGTCGGAATTTTATCATCCTGACTAAATCATTGTCTTGTTTACCTAGGATGGTCAACACGCACGCTAACCCTGCTTCTCAAGAGCAGGCCGAAGGCAGTGAAGTCAGGGATGCAAATTTGCCTCATCCTCCTTCACTAGCCGAGGTTATGATGGAAGCTGAGAGAAACAAGCGGGAGACCAACCGTTTGTTGGAGCGTATTGAACAGAATACGGCACACCATCAGAGGGCTAACGTGGTGTCACTCAGTGATTTTATCAAATTGCATCCACCCACGTTCCACCACTCCGTCGAGCCTCTCGACGCTGATGACTGGCTTCGCAGTATCTCTCACAAACTGCGTTCCGCGCTGGTAGCGGAGGCTGACAAGGTCACCTTTGCTGCATATCATCTTGAAGGCCCCGCCAGTCTATGGTGGGAGAATTATGGAGATATGCGCCCAGCGGGCCATGTCACTACTTGGGCTGAGTTCAGCAAGGCTTTCCGTGAACATCACATTCCGGAGGGTCTCATGGACCGTAAACGTGAAGAATTTTGCAGTTTCACCCAAGGCCGACTTTCTGTGGATGCCTATAGCAGGGAGTTTGGTAATCTCGCACGATATGCAACTGAGGAAGTGTCTACCGATGCCAAGAAGCAAGCAAGGTTCCGTAAGGGCCTTAGTCCTGAGCTTCGCCGCGATCTCCGTCTGCATGAGTGCACATCTTTTCAGAAACTTGTCAACAAAGCCATCAGTGCTGAAACTGGTCAGACTGACTATGACGCAACACGCAAGCATGGCCGTGACATGGGTTCCTCATCCGGTGCTGGACCTCAGAAGCGCCGCGTGTGGGTACCCAACACCGCCCTGCCACCCAGGTTCACACCGAGGCCATCTTTCCAGGCGCCTCGCCCTGTTCAACAGTCTGCACCGGCCAAGCCCTATGGGGGTCCAATCAATAATGCTCCTCCACGTACCAGTTCCGTGACTTGTTTCAAGTGTGGGGAATCTGGCCACTATATGCGTGAGTGTCCCCAGACCAACCCCAATCAATCTGCTAAAGCTGTTGGCCGTGGCAAGCCGACAGGGAAAATATTCCACGCCAAGCCGGTCACCGCTTCACGTGGCCATGTTAACTGTATCTCTGCCGAAGAAGCTCAAGAGGATCCCAACGTCGTTCTCGGTACGCTTCTTGTTAATTGCCACCCGGCATCTGTTCTTTTTGATACAGGAGCCTCTCATTCTTTTATATCTGAAAACTATGCTCGCTTGCATAACGTCGCATTCGGTGATATGCCAACCTCTATGGTAATTCAAACTCCGGGATCCAAATGGCAAACTTCTAGAGTAAGCCATGGAAATGAAATCAAGGTCGACAGACTTGTTTTTCTCGCATCTTTGATAGCCCTTAAATCTTCAGATATTAATATCATTCTGGGTATGGACTGGATGTCAGCTCATCATGCCCAAATTGATTGCTTCTCTAGGACTGTTCAACTCACCCATCCTTCAGGGAAGATAGTCAATGTTTTGACCCGAATAGCCAAGCGACAATTATATTCTCTTAACGCCAGCCCTTTGCCAGACCTTGAGGACGTGCCGGTAGTCTGTGACTTCCCGGATGTCTTTCCAGAGGAATTGCCAGGTGTTCCACCTGACAGGTATGTTGAGTTCGTAATCGACCTCATCCCCGGAACCGTTCCGATTGCTAGAAGACCTTATAAGATGGCACCACTAGAACTAGCCGAGCTTAAGAAACAACTCGATGAATCCTTGAAAAAGGGTTTCACTCGACCTAGCTCATCTCCGTGGGCTTGCCCCGTCCTATTCGTCAAGAAGAAGGATGGTACGGACCGGATGGTTGTAGATTACCGACCTGTCAATTTGGTCACAATCAAGAACAAATATCCGCTTCCTAGGATCAACGACCTGTATGATCAGCTCGCTGGATCCTCAGTCTTCTCCAAGATGGATTTGAGGTTGGGCTACCATCAAATAAAAATCAGAAACGGGGACATTCCTAAAACGGCCTTTGTTACTCGTTATGGCCAATACGAGTACACCGTCATGTCCTTCGGTTTAACCAACGCTCCAGCCACCTTTTCTCGGTTAATGAACTCAATCTTCATGGAGTATTTGGATAAATTCGTCGTAGTTTATCTCGATGATATACTCATCTACTCCAAGAACGAGGAAGAACATGCCGAACATTTAAGGCTAGTGTTGAAGAAACTTCGAGAGCATCGCCTTTATGCCAAATTTTCTAAATGTGAATTCTGGTTGTCAGAAGTGACCTATCTGGGTCATGTAATATCTGGTAAAGGTATTGCTGTTAACCCTGAGCGAGTTCAAGCCGTCCTTAATTGGACTCCACCTGAATCGGTCAAGCAAGTTCGGAGTTTTCTGGGCTTAGCGAGCTATTGCCATCGCTTTGTCGAGAACTTCTCCAAAGTTGCTAAACCTCTAACCGAACTCCTCAAGAAAGATAAAAAGTTCGAATGGACTCCACAATGTGAGCACAGCTTTCAGGAACTGAAAAGACGCCTGACCTCTGCTCCCGTGCTGGTACCGCCAGACTTCTCCAAGGACTTTGTTATCTACTGCGACGCCTCGCGACAAGGACTAGGTTGCATTCTTATGCAAGATCGACACGTAATTGCCTACGCTTCACGGCAATTGCACCCACATGAGGAGAATTATCCTACTCATGATCTAGAGCTTGCAGCCGTAGTCTATGCACTTAAGACCTGGCGACATTACCTCCTCGGTAATCGTTGCGAAATATTCACTGATCACCAAAGTCTGAAGTACATTTTCACCCAACCGGATTTGAATCTCAGGCAGAGACGTTGGGTTGAATTGATCACAGACTTCGACTTAGGAATAACCTACACCCCAGGGAAAGCCAACGTCATGGCTGATGCGCTAAGTCGTAAATCTTATTGTAACAACCTGATGCTACAACAAAGTCAACCGCTTCTCCATGAGGAATTTCGGAAGCTTAACCTTCACATTGTACCTCAAGGTTTTCTTTCCACCTTGGTGGCAAAACCTACCCTTACGGATCAAATTATCAAAGCACAGAAGGTTGATCCGGGAATCTCCCGCATCAAGAGGAACATTCAGAAAGGAATTGCGAATTGTTCCTCCATTAATGATCAAGGGGTCGTATACTTCGGGAATCGACTAGTGGTTCCCAAAGTGCGCAACCTAAGGCGATTAATCCTTAAGGAAGCTCATGAATCTCCTCTCACCATTCATCTCGGTAGTACTAAGATGTATCAGGACCTACGCCAGAGGTTCTGGTGGACTAGGATGAAAAGAGAAATTGCTCAGTATATTGCTAATTGCGACGTCTGTCGTCGTGTAAAAGCAGAGCATCAACGGCCTGCTGGCACCCTTCAACCCTTAGCTATTCCTGAATGGAAATGGGATAAAATTGGTATGGATTTCATTACCGGTTTTCCCAGGACCAAGAGAGGGAATAATGCTATTTTCGTCGTGGTCGATCGTCTTTCCAAAGTAGCCCACTTCTTACCTGTTCGTGAGAGTATAACCACTAGTCAGCTGGCAGAGTTGTACATCTCCCGAATAGTGTCTCTCCATGGTGTTCCTTTGGAAATTAACTCGGATCGAGGAAGTCTTTTCACCTCTCGATTTTGGGAAAGTTTCCAAAATGCTATGGGAACTCGTCTCTCCTTTAGCACCACTTTCCACCCTCAGTCGAGTGGTCAAGTGGAACGCGTCAACCAAATTCTAGAAGACATAATTCGAGCCTCTGTTATCTCATTCGGAATGGACTGGGAGAAGTGCCTTCCATTTGCCGAATTCGCTTACAACAACAGCTATCAATCTAGCTTGGGTAAAGCCCCTTTTGAAGTTCTCTATGGACGACGATGTCGAACACCCCTTAACTGGTCAGAGACCGGGGAAAGACAATTCTTTGGCCCGGATATGATTCAGGAAGCAGAAGAACAAGTTCGTATCGTTCGTGAAAAGTTAAAAACAGCCCAATCCCGTCAAAAGAGTCAATATGACCGAAAACATAAGGCTATGACTTTCGAGGTTGACGAGAAGGCTTATCTCCGGGTCACCCCTCTGAAGGGAACCCATCGTTTCGGTATCAAAGGCAAATTGGCTCCTCGTTACATTGGACCTTTTTGCATTCTCGCCAAACGAGGAGAAGTTGCCTACCAGTTGGAACTACCTCCGCACCTCTCCAGAGTCCACGATGTCTTCCATGTTTCTCAACTCAGGCATTGCTTCTCGGATCCTATCCATGGAGTGGACCACGAAACGCTTGATCTCCAAGATGATCTTACATATCGAGAGTACCCCATTCGTATCCTCGATCAAGCCGAACGCACCACGCGATGTCATAATATCAAGTTTCTCAAGGTTCAATGGTCGCACCATTCTGAGGATGAAGCAACTTGGGAAAGGGAGGATCGTCTTCGACTCGAGTATCCCGCCTTCTTCCTGGAGGAACCCAAATCTCGGGACGAGATTCTTTTGAGTGGGGGTGAGTTGTCACATCCTAGTTAGCCATGCATTAGAGTGTTGCATCATGTTTACTCTTTCATCAGAAACTTGAAATGGGGATCTGTGAAACCCTCAGAATCATTTTGAAAATGACCCAAATAAAAATTTCTCCAAAAGGATCCAAGAAAATGCTCATGATGCCCTCTGAAAATATTGGACAGAGATAAAAATCAAACCAATAATTTTAGTGGCTCTTGGACATTTATTTGGGCATTTGGAATTAATGCATAAATATTTGCATTGGAAATATATTAATTATATATATTAATATATGTCCAAATATTATGCCAATTATAAAAGAGCTCTGGAATAATATATATAGCTCCTGCAAAAATTGGCATAAGTTAAATAAATGATTTAATATATTTTTTAAATCAAAAGAAATGTCAAAAATTAGAAAACAGAAAAATATATAACAAGAGGAGCTTACCTGGGCTCCTCCACTGTGCGGCCCAGCCAGCTGGCTGGCCCGGCCAGCAGCCGGCCCAGCCCACCTCCCTCCTCTGTCGTCTTCGTCCCGACAGAGGGAGGGGAGTGTGGCCGGCGCGCGCGCGCGCCACCGCGCCACGCCAACTCTCTCCCTGCCTGCCTGCCCTCCCCTCCTCGCTTCGATGCCCTGGACGGCGCCACGCCTCTCCCCCTGCTCTCTCTCACTCTCCCCCGGCTCTTCCTTCCTCTCCCTCGCTCTCTCTCTCACACGGCCGAACACCACCGTCGCCGCCGTTCGCCATAGCAGCCATCTCCGGCCACCCCTCGCTCCCCCGACTAGCTTAGAAGCTCCGCCACGACCCCCTCTTCCTCCCCACCGCTCCACAGCTCCCCGCAAGCCCTGCATCGCCGCCACGTCGCCGTTCCCCTCTTCGGGCTCCGACCATCGTCGCCGTCGAATTCGTCATCTCCAGCGCGTCCCCGAGCCCGCTAACCATCCCTGCAGCTCCGCGGTGAGCCCCCGGATCGTTTCCCCCTTCTCCCCTGGTCTCTTTCGACCTCTAGGCCCTAGCCCCACCTTGGCCGAGAGCTCCACGCCACCGGTGATGTCGCCGTCGTGGCCACGGTCACCGTAGCACCCAACCGAGCGCACTATCGTGCTCCCCACCTCACCAGGAGCACGCAGCGCGCACTAACGCCTCCCCAAACCCCCTGCAACACCGATTCCGACCGCACCAGAACTCCGGCGGCCGCAGCCGAGCTCGCCGCCGTCGACTCCGGCCATCCCAGGCCCAGCCACGGCCACCGTCCGACGCGCCGTCGAACTAGCTATCCAACGCACCTAGCCGCACGCCGTTTGGAGCACCACAGAGGAAACCCGAGGCCCCTGCACGCCGCGGACCTCGCCGGCGACTAACCGCCGGCGGGTTTGACCTGTCCGACCTGAGGTTTGACCCCCCCAGGGTCACTGACGCGTGGGCCCTGTCGGACAGGTGGTTAGTTAGTACTAATTACCGTTAGTCAACCCCCCCTGACACTGACAGTGGGCCCCAACGCCACTAATCCCTAATTAGGATTAATTTAAACCTGTTAAACCCCCCCTGTCGCTGACGTGTGGCCCCCACACGTCAGGTTTGACTTCAGCCAGCCGCAGTTGACCACTGACGTCATGCTGACATCATGCTGGCGCAATAATTATAATTTCTGGATTTAATTTAAATCAGGAAATTCCAGAATATTATTTAAACTTCAAAAATTCATAACTTTTATTCTGTAACTCCAAATTGGACAAATTATATATGAAAAATGATCAGAAAAATCCAATCTATCCATCTGTACTATTTTCATGCATGATCAAACAAGTTAAATTCATGTTTTAAGCAGAACAAGGAAAAGCACTTTAAAAGGCCATGTTTGAGTTTGAAATTTGAATCTTTGATTCAAATTTGTTCAAACCCTTCTGGTTTTAGTTGCATTAGCCCAACACACTCATATTGCTATGTTTCATGCATGCATCATATTGTTGCACATTGTTTGGTGATGGTTGTGTATCGGTGTCCTTTGCGACAGGTTCTGCCTCCGAGGAGTACCGTGATTACCCTAACGAAGAACCGTATCAGTGCATCGAACCATCAGGCAAGCAACCAACCATTTGATCATATCGATACAATCCCATGTTCTCGCTCCTGCTCTCTTTTACTGCATTAAGACAACGCGTTTCAAACTGCTGTGTGCTACGGTAGTTGAACCCATTTCCTCTGCATGACCTGTCATTGCCACAGTAACTAGATGAAACCCACTAGCATGTGTAGGAGTTGATTGAGCCATATGTATGTGTTGTTCCTACCTTGCTATGCCTTCTATGCTTAGAGTTGTGTCAGGTCTGGTTCATCTGGGTGATGGGCTAGAGTGAAATGATTATGTCGGTAATGGGAGTGGTGTGGTGAACACGATTTGGTAAAGGTATCGATGAGAGGCCATGTAGGAGTACATGGTGGGTTGTTTCATTGAAGCCGACCTTAAGCACTGAGATCTGTATGTGTGATTTAAGAATCAACTACTACCATGCATTGGGCCCGAAACCAATGGACCCTCTCGGCTTCTTATTCACCCTAGTTCTCCGTCCAGGAGTTGCAAGTAGTTTGTGGTGTTTGTAGCCTACTGGAGGCCGTGGACAGCGCTGACCGTAGGGGTGGGCTGTGATGCGGTAGGTACGTGGCACGGTGTACCGAATACCCGTTAGGTATCTCGGGAACCCTGTTCACATCGTTCGGGGCCGTATGGGAAACCTCGGCCGGACTCCCTGCGGATGGAACCTGAATAGGCAATAAACCTGGACTGGAGGCTTAGGTGATTAGGTAGGTCGTGGCCGACACCCACGTTGGGCTTCCGCTTGAAGGTTGCCGAGTACATGTCGTGTAAGCGACGGTAAGTGGTGAGAGCGTGTATGAAGAAGTACACCCCTGCAGGGTTAACATGATCTATTCGAATAGCCGCGTCCGCGGTAAAGGACTACTTGGTTGCCTATACAGTTCATAGACAAGTAAATGGAAACTACTAAAAGCCTCAAGATAAGTGTGAGTGCCGAGGATGGCTCTTCCGTAGGAAGACGGAGGTGGATCCTCGGTAGTGTATTGAAGTGGTGAGTAGTGGACTCGTGTGCGCAAAACCATTTCAAGTTGGAGTATCGTAGGATAGCCTAGCCAAGAGTCAAAGCTGGCTTGCTGCAATAACTCCACCAACCCTTCTTGATACTATGCATGTATGTAGGATCTGATGTAAGTCTTGCTGAGTACCTTTGTACTCATGTTGCTATAATCTACATTTTTTACAGAAGACGCTGCAACCCCTTCTGATGGGTTCTATGTAGACGTTGACATCAACGAGTAGGCTAAAGACCCAGGTGGTGACCCTGAGCTTGTGATGGACCACGTAGTATAGCTAGGCTTTCCAAGCCTCTTTTATTTTACTAGTTGTCTGTACTCAGACAATGTACTTCCGCTGCTGGTTTGCATGACTGTATGACTTGTATGTTGGGTCGTGAGACCCGTACCTTTGTGTGTGATATGTATGGCTCCCTGAGCCTTAAATAAAGTACTTGTGTCGTAGAGTCATGTTGTGATGCTTCGTTGTATTTGCACATATCGAGCATATTGTGTGTATGATTGAAATGCTTGGTATGTGTGGGATCTGACTATCTAGTTGTTTATCTTTAGTAGCCTCTCTTACCGGGAAATGTCTCCTAGTGTTACCGCTGAGCCATGGTAGCATGCTACTGCTCTGGAACACTTAGGCTGGCCGGCATGTGTCCTTCTTCGTTCCTGTGTCTGTCCCTTCGGGGAAATGTCACGCTTTGAGTACCGGAGTCCTGTTAGCCCGCTACAGCCCGGTTTACCGGAGTCCTGCTAGCCCAGTGCTACAGCCCGGACCCACTTGCTGATGACCGACACGTTCGAAGCTGGGTCATGGATGCCTGTCCCTGTAAGTCTGTGCCACTTTGGGTTTACGACTAGTCATGTCAGCCCGGGCTCTTTATCATATGGATGCTAGCGACACTATCATATACATGAGCCAAAAGGCGCAAACGGTCCCGGGCAAAGGTAAGGCGACACCCGTGGGAATACCGTGCGTGAGGCCGCAAAGTGATATGAAGTGTTACCGGCTAGATCGATGTGACATCGAGTCGGGGTCTTGACAAAGGATGGCCTCGGTGTGAACCTGGGTGGCAGGGCGGTGTTGGGTACCCACACGCGGCGCTTCTGAGGACCAGCACCCGATGAGGAACCCATGTCACGTCCATGCTTGCGTGTTGCGTCATAGTCAGTCTGACCAGTTTCAGCACTGATGGCTTTGTTGACAAGTTTCGAAAAAGATGTGCACTCATGCAGACGGAGGTCGCGGCGAAGCTCAGGACTAAGGCCCTTACGGAACCTTGCTTGCTTCTTGGCGTCAGTAGACACTTCCTCAGTTGCATATCGGGCGAGATTACCAAACTCTCTGCTATAGGCATCCACAGAAAGTCGGCCTTGGGTGAAACTGCAAAATTCTTCACGTTTACGGTCCATGAGACCCTCCGGAATGTGATGTTCACGGAAAGCCTCGCTGAACTCAGCCCAAGTAGTGACATGGCCCGCTGGGCGCATAGCTCCATAATTCTCCCACCATAGACTGGCGGGGCCTTCAAGATGATATGCGGCAAAGGTGACCTTGTCAGCCTCCGCTACCAGTGCGGAACGCAGCTTGTGAGAGATACTGCGAAGCCAGTCATCAGCGTCGAGAGGCTCGACGGAGTGGTGGAACGTGGGTGGATGCAATTTGATAAAATCACTGAGTGACACCACGTTAGCCCTCTGATGGTGTGCTGTATTCTGTTCAATACGCTCCAACAAACGGTTTGTCTCCCGCTTGTTTCTCTCAGCTTCCATCATCACCTCGGCTAGTGAAGGAGGATGAGGCAGATTTTCATTCCTGGCTTCACTGCCTTCGGCCTGCTCTTGGGAAGCAGGGTTGGCGCGCGTGTTGACCATCCTAGGTAAACAAGACAATGATTTAGTCAGAATGATAAAATTCCGACATAGGATACATAAGGTAAGGAATAACTCGGAATGCAAGATGATCATCCGTATGACATGGTAGATACAGAAACTGCTTCTTTATTCCATCGTCATACACACCATACAAGGTTTAGTACAAGACCAAACAAAGTACTATTACGGTGAAAAGGGATTACATCTCATCGGAGGCATTCCAAACTCCTATACATTATTTTTCTACAACTCCGGAAAGAGTACAAACTAGGACATATCCCACGAGTCACGCGGGACGATAGACGGCACAGCTAGTGCGAACTAGTGGTACTACCACTAACTCAGACCGATCCGTAGTAGTCCTCGTAGAAGTCACCTCCATAGCCTGGAAGCTCAACATGTTCATCCGGAAACAGACGATCTCGCGGAGCTTGTGGACCATAGGGGCTAGGATGAGGCCTTGGACCAACAAACGGTGGCCTGCGGGGACCGCGAGGTGGGGTGATGCCTCCTACATCACGCCAAACCATCACGTCTGGCAGAGCAGATCTCACAGGATAGAGATCGCGCATATCTGAGAATCCAGCTTGCACTGCCGGTGCGAACCGAGTCAAAGTGGCCCAGTGGTCAGCACGGGTATTGAAGAGCTCTAACCTTAAGGCCCGATTTTCACGGTCCTTATCCTCGAGCATCTCAGCCGTGGTGCGAGTCCGTGAATCCTCCTGAGTGGAGTCAGCATAGATAGCCTGGAGATACCCTTGTGCTCCCGGAAGTGATCCTGGCATATACCGGAAATCAGAGTCCCGAAATAGACCAGATCTGACTCGCATAATGGTCATCATAGAGTAGGCGGCATCCTGCACAGCCATCTCGATAGTAACCCCGAGTCCATAGGAGCAATGAAGAGGCTCAGTGGATCCAGGATAAGATGGAAATATCCTGACAGTGCAGAGATACTGGCTTTGATTAAAGTCTCGGAATTGCTCTTCGACCGTGTACTCAGGATACCAGCGGTATCCAGCCTCAGTCATTACCCTGACCAACTTAGCAGTATGGCCGGGTACATCTAGGCATCGAGTCAGGCGAACCACTTGATTGAGGTCGCGAGTGGCCATCTGAAAGCATAATCATAATGCAAAGGCATTAGAATTTCTAGCAAAATTTCGGCAGCATAACAGCTGTAAATGCTCAAAAAGGATATTGAGACATTTGACAAAGGATTTCGTACACACTCAACATCATCATATCAAGTCTTGAAACCATTCCTACAACATAATGTGGTAGTAGAACTGAACTAGGCTGATAACCATCAAACTTATAAGGTACTACTGATTAGTAACACGTGATCCTGATAGAGAGAACAGATCCTAATTCCTTAACCCCCGGTGGAATAATGGACTGACTCAGATCAGAAAGTCATAAGGTATAAGGAGTAAAAAGAGCCTTACGTTCCAACCCACAAACAATTCCCCTACATATAACTAAAGAATTTCTAGACTCAACATCGACCAGTTTGGCTTGGAGAACCTACAGGCAGTCCGGCTCTGATGCCAACGCTGTCAGGACCCCGACTCGATGTCACATCGATCTAGCTGGTAACACCTCATATCACTTTGCGGCCTCACGCACGGTATTCCCACGGGTGTCGTCTTACCTTTTCCCGGGACCGTTTGCGCCTTTTGGCTCACGTATATGATAGCGTCGCTAGCATCCATATGATAAAGAGCCCGGGCTGACATGACTAGTCGTAAACCCAAAGTGGCACAGACTTACAGGGACAGGCATCCATGACCCAGCTTCGAACGTGTCGGTCATCAGCAAGTGGGTCCGGGCTGTAGCACTGGGCTAGCAGGACTCCGGTAAACCGGGCTGTAGCGGGCTAACAGGACTCCGGTACTCAAAGCGTGACATTTCCCCGAAGGGACAGACACAGGAACGAAGAACGACACATGCCGGCCAGCCTAAGTGTTCCAGAGCAGTAGCAAGCTACCATGGCTCAGCGGTAACACTAGGAGACATTTCCCGGTAAGAGAGGCTACTAAAGATAAACAACTAGATAGTCAGATCCCACACATACCAAGCATTTCAATCATACACACAATATGCTCGATATGTGCAAATACAACGAAGCATCACAACATGACTCTATGACACAAGTACTTTATTTAAGGCTCAGGGAGCCATACATAACATACACAAAGGTACGGGTCTCACGACCCAACATACAAGTCATACAGTCATACAAGCCAGCAGCGGAAGTAACTTGTCTGAGTACAGACAACTAGTAAAATAAAAGAGGCTTGGAAAGCCTAGCTATACTACGTGGTCCATCACAAGCTCAGGGTCACCACCTGGGTCTTTAGCCTACTCATTGATGTCAACTTCTACATAGAACCCATCAGAAGGGGTTGCAGCGTCTTCTGTAAAAATGTAGATTATAGCAACATGAGTACAAAGGTACTCAGCAAGACTTACATCAGATCCTACATACATGCATAGTATCAAGAGGGGTTGGTGGAGTTATTGCAGCAAGCCAGCTTTGACTCTTGGCTAGACTATCCTACGATACTCCAACTTGAAATGGTTTTGCGCACACGAGTCCACTACTCACCACTTCAATACACTACCGAGGATCCACCTCCGTCTTCCTACGGAAGAGCCATCCTCGGCACTCACACTTATCTTGAGGCTTTTAACAGTTTCCATTTACTTGTCTATGAACTGTATAGGCAACCAAGTAGTCCTTTACCGCGGACGCGGCTATTCGAATAGATCATGTTAACCCTGCAGGGGTGTACTTCTTCATACACGCTCTCACCACTTATCGTCGCTTACACGACATGTACTCGGCAACCTTCAAGCGGAAGCCCAACGTGGGTGTCGGCCACGACCTACCTAATCACCTAAGCCTCTAGTCCAGGTTTATCGCCTATCCAGGTTCCATCCACAGGGAGTCCGGCCGAGGTTTCCCATACGGCCCCGAACGATGTGAACAGGGTTCCCGAGATACCTAACGGGTATTCGGTACACCCGGCCACGTACCTACCGCATCACAGCCCACCCCTACGGTCAGCGCTGTCCACGGCCTCCAGTAGGCTACAAACACCAGAAACTACTTGCAACTCCTGGACGGAGAACTAGGGTGAATAAGAAGCCGAGAGGGTCCATTGGTTTCGGGCCCAATGCATGGTAGTAGCTGATTCTTAAATCACACATACAGATCTCAGTGCTTAAGGTTGGTTTCAATGAAACAACCCACCATGTACTCCTACATGGCCTCTCATCGATACCTTTACCAAATCGTGTTCACCACACCACTCTCATTACCGACATAATCGTTTCACTCTAGCCCATCACCCAGATGAACCAGACCTGACACGACTCTAAGCATAGCAGGCATAGCAAGGTAGGAACAACACATACATAGGGCTCAATCAACTCCTACACATGCTAGTGGGTTTCATCTAGTTACTGTGGCAATGACAGGTCATGCAGAGGAAATGGGTTCAACTACCGTAGCACACAGCAGTTTGAATCGCGTTGCCTTAATGCAGTAAGAGAGAGCAGGAGCGAGAACATGGGATTGTATCGATATGATCAAATGGTTGGTTGCTTGCCTGATGGTTCGATGCACTGATACGGTTCTTCGTTAGGGTAATCACGGTACTCCTCGGGGGCAGAACCTGTCGCAAAGGACATCAATACACAAGCATCACCAAACAATGTGCAACAATATGATGCATGCATGAAACATGGCAATATGAGTGTGTTGGGCTAATGCAACTAAAACCAGAAGGGTTTGAACAAATTCGAATCATAGATTCAAATTTCAAACTCAAACATGGCCTTTTAAAGTGCTTTTCCTTGTTCTGCTTAAAACATCAATTTAACTTGTTTGATCATGCATGAAAATAGAACAGATGGATAGATTGGATTTTTCTGATCATTTTTCATATATAATTTGTCCAATTTGGAGTTACAGAATAAAAGTTATGAATTTTTGAAGTTTAAATAATATTCTGGAATTTCCTGATTTAATTTAAATCCAGAAAATCAATTACTGCGTCAGCCTGACGTCAGTGTGACGTCAGCAGGTCAACGGAACAGGTCTGGGTCAAACCTGACAGTGGGTCCCGCATGTCAGGGTGATTATTTTAATTAAAGTTTAATTAAAACTAAACCTGTTTAATTAACAGGGCTGGGCCCCACCTGTCATTGACTCAGGGGAGTCAACCAGGGCCCACCCGGGGTCAAAGTCAAAGTCGGCTGCCGGCGTTTAGCCGCCGGCGAGCTCGGCGCGGCGGCGGGAGTGGTTTTGGCCATTTCGGCCACCAAATGGACCGCGGAGACCACCGGAGTGGAGCTGAGGACAAACCGCAGCTCTTGGCGGAGTCCGTTGGGGTCGGGGTGGCTGGAGTCGACGGCGGCGAGCTCGGCTGCGGCCGCCGGGGTTCGGTCGTGCACGGGAACGGGGTTGGAGCTCGAAGTCGAGCGAAGCGAGGCGCTAGGGATGCTCTACGGGGTCTTGCGAACTCGTTGGACTCGCCGGGGTGACCAAATGGTCACCGGAGCTGCGTTGACGGCGAGCTCGGCGACGGCGGAGGTTCGGCCGTGGTGGGGAGGAGGCTACGGTGGGGGAACGAGGGGGAGGAGAGGGGGAAACGGTGGCGTAGCTCACCACGGTTGCAGTGGGCGTCGAAGCGGGCTCGGGGACGCGCTGGAGGCGACGAATTCAACGGCGACGATAGTCGGAGCCCGAAGAGGGGAACGGCGACGTGGCGGCGATGCAGGGCTTCCGGGGAGCTGTGGAGCGGTGGGGAGGAAGAGGGGGTCGTGGCGGAGCTTCTGAGCTAGTCGGGGGAGCGAGGGGTGGCCGGAGACGGCTGCTGTGGCGAACGGCGGCGACGGTGGTGTTCGGCCGTGTGAGAGAGAGAGCGAGGGAGAGGAGAGGAGAGCCGGGGGAGAGTGAGAGAGAGCAGGGGGAGAGGCGTGGCGTCGTCCAGGGCATCGAGCGAGGAGGGGAGGGCAGGCAAGCAGGCGAGCAGGTGGCGTGGCGCGGTGGCGCGCGCGCGCGCCGGCCACACTCCCCTCCCTCTGTCGGGACGAAGACGACAGAGGAGGGAGGTGGGCTGGGCCGGCTGCTGGCTGGGCCAGCCAGCTGGCTGGGCCGCACAGTGGAGGAGCCCAGGTAAGCTCCTCCTGTTATATATTTTTCTGTTTTTTTAATTTCTGACATTTGTTTTGATTTAAATAATATATTAAATCATTTATTTAACTTATGCCAATTTTTGCAGGAGCTATTTATATTATTCCAGAGCTCTTTTATAATTGGCATAATATTTGGGCATATATTAATATATATAATTAATATATTTCCAATGCAAATATTTATGCATTAATTCCAAATGCCCAAAATAAATGTCCATGAGCCACTAAAAATATTGGTTTGATTTTTATCTCTGTCCAATATTTTCAGAGAGCAACAGGAGCATTTTCTTGGACCCTTTTGGAGAAATTTTTATTTGGGTCATTTTCAAAATGGTTCTGAGGGTTTCACAGATCCCCATTTCAAGTTTCTGATGAAAGAGTAAACATGATGCAACACTCTAATGCATGACTAGCTAGGGTGTGACAACTCACCCCCACTCAAAAGAATCTCGTCCCGAGATTTGGGTTCCTCCGGGAAGAAGGTGGGATACTCGAGTCGAAGGCGATCCTCCCTTTCCCAAGTTGCTTCATCCTCAGAATGGTGCGACCATTGAACCTTGAGAAACTTGATATTATGACGTCGCGTGGTACGTTCGGCTTGATCGAGGATACGAATGGGGTACTCTCGATATGTAAGATCATCTTGGAGATCAAGCGTTTCGTGGTCCACTTCACGGATAGGATCCGAGAAGCAACGCCTGAGTTGAGAAACGTGGAAGACATCGTGAACTCTGGAGAGGTGCGGAGGTAGTTCCAACTGGTAGGCAACTTCTCCTCGTTTGGCAAGAATGCGAAAAGGTCCAATGTAACGAGGAGCCAATTTGCCTTTGATACCGAAACGATGGGTTCCCTTCAGAGGGGTGACCCGAAGATAAGCCTTCTCGTCAACCTCGAAAGTCATAGCCTTATGTTTTCGGTCATATTGACTCTTTTGACGGGATTGGGCTGTTTTCAACTTTTCACGAACGATACGAACTTGTTCTTCTGCTTCCTGAATCATGTCCGGGCCAAAGAATTGTCTTTCCCCGGTCTCTGACCAGTTAAGGGGTGTTCGACATCGTCGTCCATAGAGAACTTCAAAAGGGGCTTTACCCAAGCTAGATTGATAGCTGTTGTTGTAAGCGAATTCGGCAAATGGAAGGCACTTCTCCCAGTCCATTCTGAAAGAGATAACGGAGGCTCGAAGCATGTCTTCTAGAATTTGGTTGACGCGTTCCACTTGACCACTCGACTGAGGGTGGAAAGCGGTGCTAAAGGAGAGACGAGTTCCCATAGCATTTTGGAAACTTTCCCAAAATTGAGAGGTGAAAAGACTTCCTCGATCCGAGTTAATTTCCAAAGGAACACCATGGAGAGACACTATTCGGGAGATGTACAAATCTGCCAACTGACTAGCGGTTATACTCTCACGAACAGGTAAGAAATGGGCTACTTTGGAAAGACGATCGACCACGACGAAAATAGCATTATTCCCTCTCTTGGTCCTGGGAAAACCGGTAATGAAATCCATACCAATTTTATCCCATTTCCATTCAGGAATAGCTAAGGGTTGAAGGGTGCCAGCAGGCCGTTGATGCTCTGCTTTTACACGACGACAGACGTTGCAATTTGCAATATACTGAGCAATTTCTCTCTTCATCCTAGTCCACCAGAACCTCTGGCGTAGGTCCTGATACATTTTAGTACTACCGGGATGAATGGTGAGAGGAGATTCATGAGCCTCCTTAAGGATTAATCGCCTTAGGTTGCGCACTTTGGGAACCACTAGTCGATTCCCGAAGTATACGACTCCTTGATCATTAATGGAGAAACAATTCGCAATTCCTTTTTGAATGTTCCTCTTGATACGGGAGATTCCCGGATCTACCTTCTGTGCTTTGATAATTTGATCCGTAAGGGTAGGTTTTGCCACCAAGGTGGAAAGAAAACCTTGAGGTACAATGTGAAGGTTAAGTTTCCGAAATTCCTCATGGAGAAGCGGTTGACTTTGTTGTAACATCAGGTTGTTACAATAAGATTTACGACTTAGCGCATCAGCCATGACGTTGGCTTTCCCTGGGGTGTAGGTTATTCCTAAGTCGAAGTCCGTGATCAATTCAATCCAACGTCTCTGCCTGAGATTCAAATCCGGTTGGGTGAAAATGTACTTCAGACTTTGGTGATCAGTGAATATTTCGCAACGATTACCAAGGAGGTAATGTCGCCAGGTCTTAAGTGCATAGACTACGGCTGCAAGCTCTAGATCATGAGTAGGATAATTCTCCTCATGTGGGTGCAATTGCCGTGAAGCGTAAGCAATTACGTGTCGATCTTGCATAAGAATGCAACCTAGTCCTTGTCGCGAGGCGTCGCAGTAGATAACAAAGTCCTTGGAGAAGTCTGGCGGTACTAGTACGGGAGCAGAGGTCAGGCGTCTTTTCAGTTCCTGAAAGTTGTGCTCACATTGTGGAGTCCATTCGAACTTCTTATCTTTCTTGAGGAGTTCGGTTAGAGGTTTAGCAACTTTGGAGAAGTTCTCGACAAAGCGACGGCAATAGCTCGCTAAGCCTAGAAAACTCCGAACTTGCTTGACTGATTCGGGTGGAGTCCAATTAAGGATGGCTTGAACTCGCTCAGGGTTAACAGCAATACCTTTACCAGATATTACATGACCCAGATAGGTCACTTCTGACAACCAGAATTCACATTTAGAGAATTTGGCATAAAGGCGATGCTCTCGAAGTTTCTTCAACACTAGCCTTAAATGTTCGGCATGTTCTTCCTCGTTCTTGGAGTAGATGAGTATATCATCGAGATAAACTACGACGAATTTATCCAAATACTCCGTGAAGATTGAGTTCATTAACCGAGAAAAGGTGGCTGGAGCGTTGGTTAAACCGAAGGACATGACGGTGTACTCGTATTGGCCATAACGAGTAACAAAGGCCGTTTTAGGAATGTCCCCGTTTCTGATTTTGATTTGATGGTAGCCCAACCTCAAATCCATCTTGGAGAAGACTTAGGATCCAGCGAGCTGATCATACAGGTCGTTGATCCTGGGAAGCGGGTATTTGTTCTTGATTGTGACCAAGTTGACAGGTCGGTAATCTACAACCATCCGGTCCGTACCATCCTTCTTCTTGACGAATAGGACGGGGCAAGCCCACGGAGATGAGCTAGGTCGGATGAAACCCTTTTTCAAGGATTCATCGAGTTGTTTCTTAAGCTCAGCTAGTTCTAGGGGTGCCATCTTATAGGGTCTTCTAGCAATCGGAACGGTTCCTGGAATGAGGTCTATTACGAACTCAACATCCCTGTCAGGTGGAACACCTGGCAATTCCTCTGGAAAGACATCCGGGAAGTCACGGACTACCGGAACATCCTCAAGGTCTGGCAAAGGGCTGGCGTTAAGAGAATATAATTGTCGCTTGGCTATTCGGGTCAAGACATTGACTATCTTCCCGGAAGGATGGGTGAGTTGAACAATCCTAGAGAAGCAATCAATTTGGGCATGATGAGCTGACATCCAGTCCATACCCAGAATGATATTAATATCTGAAGATTTAAGGGCTATCAAAGACGCAAGGAAAACAAGTCTGTCGACTTGGATCTCATTTCCATAACTTACCCTAGAGGTCTGCCATCTAGACCCAGGGGTAGAGATTTCCATAGTGGATGGCAAGTCACAAAATGCAACGTTATGCAAACGAGCATAATTTTCAGATATAAAAGAATGAGAGGCTCCTGTATCGAAAAGAACAGATGCCGGGTGACAATTAACAAGAAGCGTACCGAGAACGACGTTGGGATCCTCTTGAGCTTCTTCGGCAGAGATACAGTTGACATGGCCACGTGAAGCGGTGACCGGCTTGGCGTGGAATATTTTTCCTGTCGGCTTGCCACGGCCAACAGCTTTAGCAGATTGATTGGGGTTGGTCTGGGGGCACTCACGCATATAGTGACCAGATTCCCCACACTTGAAACAAGTCACGGAACTGGTACGTGGAGGAGCATTGTTGGTTGGACCTCCATAGGGCTTGGCTGGAGCAGACTGTTGAACGGGGCGAGGCGCCTGGAAAGATGGCCTCGGTGTGAATCTGGGTGGCAGGGCGGTGTTGGGCACCCACACGCGGCGCTTCTGAGGACCAGCACCGGATGAGGAACCCATGTCACGTCCATGCTTGCGTGTTGCGTCATAGTCAGTCTGACCAGTTTCAGCACTGATGGCTTTGTTGACAAGTTTCGAAAAAGATGTGCACTCATGCAGACGGAGGTCGCGGCGAAGCTCAGGACTAAGGCCCTTACGGAACCTTGCTTGCTTCTTGGCGTCAGTAGACACTTCCTCAGTTGCATATCGTGCGAGATTACCAAACTCCCTGCTGTAAGCATCCACAGAAAGTCGGCCTTGGGTGAAACTGCAAAATTCTTCACGTTTACGGTCCATGAGACCCTCCGGAATGTGATGTTCACGGAAAGCCTCGCTGAACTCAGCCCAAGTAGTGACATGGCCCGCTGGGCGCATAGCTCCATAATTCTCCCACCATAGACTGGCGGGGCCTTCAAGATGATATGCAGCAAAGGTGACCTTGTCAGCCTCCGCTACCAGCGCGGAACGCAGTTTGTGAGAGATACTGCGAAGCCAGTCATCAGCGTCGAGAGGCTCGACAGAGTGGTGGAACGTGGGTGGATGCAATTTGATAAAATCACTGAGTGACACCACGTTAGCCCTCTGATGGTGTGCTGTATTCTGTTCAATACGCTCCAACAAACGGTTGGTCTCCCGCTTGTTTCTCTCAGCTTCCATCATAACCTCGGCTAGTGAAGGAGGATGAGGCAGATTTTCATTCCTGGCTTCACTGCCTTCGGCCTGCTCTTGAGAAGCCGGGTTAGCGCGCGTGTTGACCATCCTAGGTAATCAAGACAATGATTTAGTCAGGATGATAAAATTCCGACATAGGGTAAAAATGTAAGGAATAACTCGAAATGCAAGATGATCATCCGTATGACATGGTAGATACAGAAACTGCTTCTTTATTCCATCGTCATACACACCATACAGGGTTTAGTACAAGACCAAACAAAGTACTATTACGGTGAAAAGAGGATTACATCTCATCGGAGACATTCCAAGCTCCTATACATTATTTATCTACACCTCCGGAAAAAGTACAAACTAGGTCATATCCCACGAGTCACGCAGGACGATAGATGACACAGCTAGTGTGAACTAGTGATACTACCGCTAACTCAGACCGATCCGTAGTAGTCCTCGTAGAAATCACCTCCATAGCCTGGAAGCTCAACATGATCATCCGGAAACAGACGGTCTCGCGGAGCTTGTGGACCATAGGGGCTAGGATGAGGTCTTGGACCAACAAACGGTGGCCTGCGGGGACCGCGAGGTGGGGTGATGCCTCCTACATCACGCCAAACCATCACGTCCGGCAGAGCAGATCTCACAGGATAGAGATCGCGCATATCTGAATATCCAGCTTGCACCGCCGGTGCGAACCGAGTCAAAGTAGCCCAGTGGTCAGCACGGGTATTGAAGAGCTCTAACCTTAAGGCCCGATTTTCACGGTCCTTATCCTCGAGCATCTCAGCAGTGGTGCGAGTCCGTGAATCCTCCTGAGTGGAGTCAGCATAGATAGCCTGGAGATACCCTTGTGCTCCCGGAAGTGATCCTGGCATATACCGGAAATCAGAGTCCCGAAATAAACCAGATCTGACTCGCATAATGGTCATCATAGAGTAGGCGGCGTCCTGCACAGCCATCTCAATAGTAACCCCGAGTCCATAGGAGCAGTGAAGAGGCTCGGTGGATCCAGGATAGGATGGAAATATCCTGACAGTGCAGAGATACTGGCTTTGATTGAAGTCCCGGAATTGCTCTTCGACCGTGTACTCGGGATACCAGCGGTATCCAGCCTCAGTCATTACCCTGACCAACTTGGCAGTATGGCCGGGTACATCTAGGCATCGAGTCAGGCGAACCACTTGATTGAGGTCGCGAGTGGCCATCTGAAAGCACAATCATAATGCAAAGGCATTAGAATGTCTAGCAAAATTTCGGCAGCATAACAGCTGTAAATGCTCAAAAAGGATTTTGAGACATTTGACAAAGGATTTCGTACATACTCAACATCATCATATCAAAGTTCTGAAACCATTCTGGCAACATAATGTGGTAGTAGAACTGAACTAGGCTTGTAACCATCAAACTTATAAGGTACTACTGATTAGTAACACGTGATCCTGATAGAGAGAATAGATCCTAATTCCTTATCCCCGGTGGAAGAATGGACTGACTCAGATCAGAAAGTCATAAGGTATAAGGAGTAAAAAGAGCCTTACGTTCCAACCCACAAACAATTCCCCTACATATAACTAAAGAATTTCTAGACTCAACATCGACCAGTTTGGCTTGGAGAACCTACAGGCAGTCCGGCTCTGATGCCAACGCTGTCAGGACCCCGACTCGATGTCACATCGATCTAGCTGGTAACACCTCATATCACTTTGCGGCCTCACGCACGGTATTCCCACGGGTGTCGTCTTACCTTTTCCCGGGACCGTTTGCGCCTTTTGGCTCACGTATATGATAGCGTCGCTAGCATCCATATGATAAAGAGCCCGGGCTGACATGACTAGTCGTAAACCCAAAGTGGCACAGACTTACAGGGACAGGCATCCATGACCCAGCTTCGAACGTGTCGGTCATCAGCAAGTGGGTCCGGGCTGTAGCACTGGGCTAGCAGGACTCCGGTAAACCGGGCTGTAGCGGGCTAACAGGACTCCGGTACTCAAAGCGTGACATTTCCCCGAAGGGACAGACACAGGAACGAAGAATGACACATGCCGGCCAGCCTAAGTGTTCCAGAGCAGTAGCAAGCTACCATGGCTCAGCGGTAACACTAGGAGACATTTCCCGGTAAGAGAGGCTACTAGAGATAAACAACTAGATAGTCAGATCCCACACATACCAAGCATTTCAATCATACACACAATATGCTCGATATGTGCAAATACAACGAAGCATCACAACATGACTCTATGACACAAGTACTTTATTTAAGGCTCAGGGAGCCATACATAACATACACAAAGGTACGGGTCTCACGACCCAACATACAAGTCATACAGTCATACAAGCCAGCAGCGGAAGTAACTTGTCTGAGTACAGACAACTAGTAAAATAAAAGAGGCTTGGAAAGCCTAGCTATACTACGTGGTCCATCACAAGCTCAGGGTCACCACCTGGGTCTTTAGCCTACTCGTTGATGTCAACGTCTACATAGAACCCATCAGAAGGGGTTGCAGCGTCTTCTGTAAAAATGTAGATTATAGCAACATGAGTACAAGGGTACTCAGCAAGACTTACATCAGATCCTACATACATGCATAGTATCAAGAAGGGTTGGTGGAGTTATTGCAGCAAGCCAGCTTTGACTCTTGGCTAGACTATCCTACGATACTCCAACTTGAAATGGTTTTGCGCACACGAGTCCACTACTCACCATTTCAATACACTACCGAGGATCCACCTCCGTCTTCCTACGGAAGAGCCATCCTCGGCACTCACACTTATCTTGAGGCTTTTAGTAGTTTCCATTTACTTGTCTATGAACTGAATAGGCAACCAAGTAGTCCTTTACCGCGGACGCGGCTATTCGAATAGATCATGATAACCCTGCAGGGGTGTACTTCTTCATACATGTTTCCACCACTTAGCGTCTGCACACGACATGTGCTCGGCAGACTTCAAGCGAAAGCCGACGTGGGTGTAGACCACGACCTACCTAAACACTTAAGCCTCTAGTCCAGGTTTATCGCCTATTCAGGTTCCATCCGCAGGGAGTCCGGCCGAGGTTTCCCATACGGCCCCGAACGATGTGAACAGGGTTCCCGAGATACCTAACGGGTATTCGGTACACCGTGCCACGTACCTACCGCATCACAGCCCACCCCTACGGTCAGCGCTGTCCACGGCCTCCAGTAGGCTACAAACACCAGAAACTACTTGCAACTCCTGGACAGAGAGCTAGGGTGAATAAGAAGTCGAGCGGGGTCATATTTCAGGGCCCAATGCATGGTAGTAGCTGTATCTTAAATCACATATACAGATCTCAGTGCTTAAGGTCGGCTTCAATGAAACAACCCACCATGTACTCCTACATGGCCTCTCATCGATACCTTTACCAAATCGTGTTCACCACTCTCATTACCGACATAATCATTTCACTCTAGCCCATCACCCAGATGAACCAGACCTGACACGACTCTAAGCATAGCAGGCATAGCAAGGTAGGAACAACACATACATAGGGCTCAATCAACTCCTACACATGCTAGTGGGTTTCATCTAGTTACTGTGGCAATGACAGGTCATGCAGAGGAAATGGGTTCAACTACCGTAGCACACAGCAGTTTGAATCGCGTTGTCTTAATGCAGTAAAAGAGAGCAGGAGCGAGAACATGGGATTGTATCGATATGATCAAATGGTTGGTTGCTTGCCTGATGGTTCGATGCACTGATACGGTTCTTCGTTAGGGTAATCACGGTACTCCTCGGAGGCAGAACCTGTCGCAAAGGACACCGATACACAACCATCACCAAACAATGTGCAACAATATGATGCATGCATGAAAACATAGCAATATGAGTGTGTTGGGCTAATGCAACTAAAACCAGAAGGGTTTGAACAAATTTGAATCATAGATTCAAATTTCAAACTCAAACATGGCCTCTTAAAGTGCTTTTCCTTGTTCTGCTTGAAACATCAATTTAACTTGTTTGATCATGCATGAAAATAGTACAGATGGATAGATTGGATTTTTCTGATCATTTTTCATATATAATTTGTCCAATTTGGAGTTACAGAATAAAAGTTATGAATTTTTGAAGTTTAAATAATATTCTGGAATTTCCTGATTTAATTTAAATCCAGAAAATCAATTACTGCGTCAGCCTGACGTCAGTGTGACGTCAGCAGGTCAACGGAACAGGTCTGGGTCAAACCTGACAGTGGGTCCCGCATGTCAGGGTGATTATTTTAATTAAAGTTTAATTAAAACTAAACCTGTTTAATTAACAGGGCTGGGCCCCACCTGTCATTGACTCAGGGGAGTCAACCAGGGCCCACCCGGGGTCAAAGTCAAAGTCGGCTGCCGGCGTTTAGCCGCCGGCGAGCCCGACGCGGCGGCGGGAGTGGTTTTGGCCATTTCGGCCACCAAATGGACCGCGGAGACCACCGGAGTGGAGCTGAGGACAAACCGCAGCTCTTGGCAGAGTCCGTTGGGGTCGGGGTGGCCGGAGTCGACGGCGGCGAGCTCGGCTGCGGCCGCCGGGGTTCGGTCGTGCACGGGAACGGGGTTGGAGCTCGAAGTCGAGCGAAGCGAGGCGCTAGGGATGCTCTACGGCGTCTTGCAAACTCGTTGGACTCGCCGGGGTGACCAAATGGTCACCGGAGCTGCGTTGACGGCGAGCTCGGCGACGGCGGAGGTTCGGCCGTGGTGGGGAGGAGGCTACGGTGGGGGAACGAGGGGAAGGAGAGGGGGAAACGGTGGCGTAGCTCACCGCGGTTGAAGTGGGCGTCGAAGCGGGCTCGGGGACGCGCTGGAGGCGACGAATTCAACGGCGACGATAGTCGGAGCCCGAAGAGGGGAACGGCGACGTGGCGGCGATGCAGGGCTTCCAGGGAGCTGTGGAGCGGTGGGGAGGAAGAGGGGGTCGTGGCGGAGCTTCTGAGCTAGTCGGGGGAGCGAGGGGTGGCCGGAGACGGCTGTTGTGGCGAACGGCGGCGACGGTGGTGTTCGGCCGTGTGAGAGAGAGAGCGAGGGAGAGGAGAGGAGAGCCGGGGGAGAGTGAGAGAGAGCAGGGGGGAGGCGTGGCGTCGTCCAGGGCATCGAGCGAGGAGGGGAGGGCAGGCAAGCAGGCGAGCAGGTGGCGTGGCGCGGTGGCGCGCGCGCGCGCCGGCCACACTCCCCTCCCTCTGTCGGGACGAAGACGATAGAGGAGGGAGGTGGGCTGGGCCGGCTGCTGGCTGGGCCAGCCAGCTGGCTGGGCCGCACAGTGGAGGAGCCCAGGTAAGCTCCTCCTGTTATATATTTTTCTGTTTTTTAATTTCTGACATTTGTTTTGATTTAAATAATATATTAAATCATTTATTTAACTTATGCCAATTTTTGCAGGAGCTATTTATATTATTCCAGAGCTCTTTTATAATTGGCATAATATTTGGGCATATATTAATATATATAATTAATATATTTCCAATGCAAATATTTATGCATTAATTCCAAATGCCCAAAATAAATGTCCATGAGCCACTAAAAATATTGGTTTGATTTTTATCTCTGTCCAATATTTTCAGAGAGCAACAGGAGCATTTTCTTGGACCCTTTTGGAGAAATTTTTATTTGGGTCATTTTCAAAATGGTTCTGAGGGTTTCACAGATCCCCATTTCAAGTTTCTGATGAAAGAGTAAACATGATGCAACACTCTAATGCATGACTAGCTAGGGTGTGACAATGAGGTGTTACCGGCTAGATCGATGTGACATCGAGTCGGGGTCCTGACAGCACTTGGGCGGCCAATTCTTACCAAGAAGGTGGACATGTCAGTTTTTGTAAGGACTTTGGTATATGAAATGCGAACTGCAGCCCAGTCTGTTGCCGGTGCAACTGCACGGGCCGGAGCAGATGCAAGTACAAGTGTTGATGCAAGTGCCGAAGCCGCTACTGCTGCCGGAGATGGTGCTCCTTGTAGAGCTAGTGCCGGAGTCAGAGCAGGTGCCAGTGTCGATGCCCGATCCTCCGGTAGATCAGACTGATCCGCTGACGCGGTCAGTGCCCAATCCTCAGCTGGATCAGACTGAGCTGCTGCCGCTGTCAGTGCTAGAGCAACTGCCGGTGCTCGATCTGTGCGAGATAGCGGTGATCATGTCTGGTCTGCTATCATCAGCTTTCTAACTTGACTAGGATCCTTGACCGTGATCCAGTCTTTTTCTTCATTTCATTTAAGCGCGAGAAGGACTAATTGTGGCATTTTTGTTAAACCAAATTGCAGTTCTTCATAGGGATTCAGCTTGTACTCAAACAACAGACTGATCCAATTTTTTCTAGTAATATAAGTGATGGAAGGTGCCTTCATTACTGAAACGACATAAGAAGTGAATCATACAAAAATAGCCATCATAGAGCAAACCAAAAGGTTTATTCTGTGATGAATTTCACATGGCAAAACCTGCATCATAAAATTGCAGGAAAAGAAAGAAAACATGACATTAAATCAGTAAGATTTAGACAGTAAATCAATAAGATTTACATGATGTGACACGAGTGAATCCTTACCAGGAAATCACTATGTTGAAGCACTAAACAGAAGATTGATCGTCCAACTACGCGTCGCATGCAGGGGCCCCGCCTACTTCCACAGGCAGGACAGTCCAAAGGTCGTGACAAATCGTATGGACCGAACATCCATGGGACTGGAAATCCTGGTGGGTGCGATAAACCCTACAATGCATACAGATATTGGAGTGTAACCATAATTGATAGACCGTCCTCACAAAAAATATGATATGGATACTTCAAAATATACAGACTGAATTCAGTGGACAGACATTAACATAGACCGTTCTCAGGACTGACCACACACCAAAAGCGGCAATACTAATAAATAATACAGGGTTCACAAATACAAATCAAGTACTGAACAATAGTACTTACTATAGACAAGCAAAGTTGCACTAACTAAACTCTGCAGACTATTTCTTGCCACCGACCTACGGGATTGTAACGCCCCGGATCTGATGCGCCAGGTGTCTGCCAGTTATTCGCCATCGTTGCCATGTCATTTGCTTGCGTGTTGCACTTTGCCATGTCATCATCTGCATTTCATATCATGTCATCATGTGCATTTCATTTTGCATACATGTTCGTCTCATGCATCCGAGCATTTTCCCCGTTGTCCGTTTTGCAATCCGGCACTCCTATGTCACCCGGCGTCCCCTTTTTGACTCTTTTCATATGCGGGTGTTAAACTTTCTCGGAATGGCCCGAGGTTTGCCAAGCGGCCTTGGTATACCACCGGTAGACCGCCTGTCAAGTTTCGTGCCATTTGGAGGTCGTTTGGTACTCCAACGGTTAACCGGGTAACCGCAAAGGCCTCTTTGAGTTGCAGCCCAACACCCCTTCCAAAGTGGCCCAAAACCCACCAAACTCCCCTCCATGCTCTCAGTCGTTCGATCACGATCGCGTGGCCGAAAACCACACCTTATTTGGACTCTCCTAGCTCCCTCTACCTATAAAACTAGCCCCTCGCCCGAAATTTTCGCGGATGAAACCCTAAAACTCCCCTCTCTTCGCCGTCGGACGCGTCCGCCGACGGCCGGACACGTCCGCCCCGCTCCCCTCCTCCAATCCGGTCGTGCCACGTGTCCCCGCCGCCACCGCTCCCACCGCGCCGCCGCGAGGCCCGCGCCAGGCCCGCCTGGGCCTCGATCTGGGCA
>NC_057813.1:8671198-8679177 GCF_018294505.1 Triticum aestivum
CGCCGCCCGCGCCGCGCGGATCCGGTGCCGGCCGGCCGGATCCCGCCGTCTCCGGCCAACTCCGGCGAGGCCCGGGATCGGGACGAGATCCACCAGGCCACCCAACCAAACGCCTCCACTCCGTCCCGGTACCGCGTCGTCCCGGGTTGACTTTTCCGGAGGGGTATATTTCTCTAAGTGCCTAAGTTTTCAACATAATCATGCCATATTCATCGCATCACATCTCTGCATCCGTAACTCTGTTTCGTGCGTGTAATATGTCAAATTGTTCGCCTCGACGAGTACTTCATTTCATTCCATTGCATCATTTTCATTTGAGATCATCTTGATGCCCGAAATGCTGTTGGAAGAGTGCATGTTGATGTTAATCTGCTGAAACTGTTATAACTTGCTGTTTTATCATTTTTGCCATGATTGATGTGTGCATCCTATGAGGTTGATGTCTACATGAATGTTGATCTATGCCATGACATCTTTCCAGGGGTGCCAACCATGTATTTTTGTGAGTTGTGTGCTGAGTGTATCAAGCTTGCTAAGTAGGGTAGTTGCTGTTGCTGTTTTCCTGACAGATTCTGTTATATTTTGTTGCTATGTTAACATGCTTCTACTAATCATTCGATGCATAATCTGGAGATGTTCTATAAACATGTTTTGATCTACATGTCATGCTCTATCCATTCATGCCCTTGGTTGCTATATCCTGCTGGAACATGTTGTAATCTTGCTCTAAAGTTGCTTGAAAATGTTGCTGTCAGCCTATTAACATCAAGTTCACTTGTTCCCATGTGTTTTCCTAGTGATCCATGTATCCTATGAACTTGTTCTCGCCATTCTTAGCTTCATAAACATGCCTTCTTACTGTTGGGTGCCTTGCCATGCCATTTATTGCTCTGTGGTGAGTGATTCAAGCTCACGAACATGCCTACTTATTGTTGTTCCTGCCATGTTTGAATCTGTAATATAACTTGCCATGTTTACATGGGTGCCATCATATTTTCGGTGCCCTTTTGGCTCATGGTCAGTAAGGGACTGTTGTTCTATGCATTTAGTAGTATCATGCCATGCCTTTGTTTGCCATGATAGGTTCTTGTAACATGTTGTTTGATAGCTCTAAACATTGCAACCTGATGTTATTTCTGCTAAAGTCTGAAACTGTTATTATTTGCAATATCTCCCTGTCTTTTTTTGGCATGTTCTAGTTGTTTCTGGAGATAGCTCAGTGTTCATGTTTTGTTATGCTTTACGTGTACTTCATGCCCATGCCTTTTGTTATTATGTTGGGGTGCTGTAGCATATTGTTTTGATGCTTGCAAGATGGCTAATTGCTGTTATGGACAGATTGTTGCTATGACTTGTTTAGTGTGCATGTGTTGCACCGTTGCTCCGTTTTGAGTGTGTTCTATATGGAACTTGCTTGATTTTGCATGTAGCTTCATATTATCATGTTGCATCCTTGTTTTGGTGTGTTTGCTTGATGTTTGGGTGCATTTTGCATCAATGCCATGTTTAACTTGTTTTGCTCATATCTTCTAGGCCGTAGCTCCAAATCTAATGAACTTTATATGTAACTTGACTAGAATTTCGTGTAGATCATCTTGGTGCATCTTAACTTGCTGTTTAACAACTTCAACATAATGTTTATTCAGTTCTGGACTAATTTCGAAATTTGCATATGAGGACTTACCGGAATTGTTATATGTTGTTTCCGGCCTCATTTAAACTTGCCTTGATGTGTTGTTCTTGTTTGCATCATCTCTTGCCATGAGTAGCTTCATGTAGCTTGTTCATGCATCATGCTTGTTGTGCATCATGTCTTGTTCATGTGTGGTGTGTTTACCCATGTTGTGTGCCTCTTCTCGATAGTTCCCGTTTCGTTGCGATCGTGAGGATGCGTTCGTCTACGTGTGGTTCGTCTTCGTGGCTTCATCTTCTTCATGGACTCGTTCTTCTTCCTTGCGGGATTTCAGGCAAGATGACCGCTACCTTGGATCTCACTACTATCATTGCTATGCTAGTTGCTTCATTCTATCGCTATGCTGCGCTACCTATTACCTGTTTATCCAGCCATCCCATATTGCCATGAACCTCTAATCCTTTGACACCTTTCCTATGCAAACCACTGTTTGGCTATGTTACCGCTTTTGCTCAGCCCCTCTTATAGCGTTGCTAGTTGCAGGTGAAGTTGAAGATTTCTCCATGGTGGACAGGATTTTGGTTGGGATATCACAATATCTCTTATATTATTAATGCATCTATATACTTGGTAAAGGGTGGAAGGCTCGGCCTTATGCCTGGTGTTTTGTTCCACTCTTGCCGCCCTAGTTTCCGTCATACCGGTGTTATGTTCCCGGATTTTTGCGTTCCTAACGCGGTCGGGTGATTTATGGGACCCCCCTGACAGTTCGCTTTGAATAAAACTTGTCCAGCAAGGCCCAACATTGACTTTTACCATTTGCCTCACCACCACCTACTTTTCCCTTGGGAGTCGCTCTCTCGAGAGTCATATTTATTATAGCCCCCCCGGGCCAGTGCTTGTCTAAGCGTTGGTCCAAACTAGAGCACCGTGCGGGACCATCCCTTGGCAACTTGGGTTACATTGGTACCTGTACGCTTAGCTTATCCGGTGTTGCCTTGAGAACGAGATATGTGCAGCTCCTATCCGGATTGTCGGCGCATCGGGCGGTCTTGCTGGTCTTGTTTTACCATCTTGATGTACCGGGATTCCGAGACTAATCGGGTCTTCCTGGGAGAAGGTCTATTCCTTCGTTGATCGCGAGAGCTTGTCATGGGCTAAGTTGGGACACCCCTGCAGGGTTTAAACATTCGAGAGCCGTGCCCGCGGTTATGTGGCAGATGGGAATTTGTTAATGTCCGGTTGTAGATAACTTGACACCAGATCCGAATTAAAACGCATCAACCGCGTGTGTAGCCGTGATGGTCTCTTCTCGGCGGAGTCCGGGAAGTGAACACGGTTTCTGTGTTATGTTTGACGTAAGTAGGTGTTCAGGATCACCTCTTGATCATTGCTAGCTTCACGACCGTTCCGCTTGTTCTCTTCTCGCTCTTCTTTGCGTATGTTAGCCACCATATATGCTTAGCCGCTGCTGCAACCTCACCACTTTACCCCTTCCTTTCCCATTAAGCTTTGCTAGTCCTGATACCCATGGTAATGGGATTGCTGAGTCCTCGTGGCTCACCAGATAGTTCCAAAACCAGTTTGCAGGTGCCTATGTTACCGAGCAGGTGACGCAACCAAGCTCAAGGAGGAGCTCGATGAAGATCTTGCCCTTTGTGTTGTATCGTTCTAGTTGATCAGTAGTGGAGCCCAATTGGGGTCGATCGGGGACCTTTGTTGCATTTGGGGTTCTTCTTTTATTTTGGTTCCATAGTTGGACCTTGATTGTATCTGGATGATGTAATGCTTTATTGATGTAATTGTGTGAAGTGGCGATTGTAAGCCAACTATGTATCTCTTTCCCTTATGTATTACTTGGTTTGTGTGAAGATTACCTCACTTGCGACATTGCTTTCAATGCGGTTATGCCTCTAAGTCATGCATCGACACGTGGGAGATATAGCCGCATCGAGGGCGTTACAAGTTGGTATCAGAGCCTTCCCCGACCTTAGGAGCCCCACTGCTTGATTGTTTTTAGTGGCCGAGTTGTGTCTAGAAAAATGTTTTGAGTCATTTAGGATTATATATATCGGAGAGTTAGGAATTCTTTTTACTCCCCAGTCTCTTCATCGCTCTGGTAAGGCATCCTGACGTAGAGTTTTGACTCTTCTGTTCTCAAATTTCACTAAATTTTTTTTAGGATCACGCGGGTATTTTGGAATCGTTCCGATGGTTTTATGATGAGAACATTGTCTTGGTGCCTCCTGTCAGGGGTTTAGTGGAAGTGTCCCGGGGAGTTGAGCTCTGAGGTGTTGTCGTCATAATTTTATCGTTGCAGTTCTGGAATACCTGAGTTTAGTACGCCAACATCGAAAATCTCTTTTATGCAGTTGTTGGTGAGATAACCCCGATAACCCAGTACTGAGGTGAGTACGGGAGTATTGCCATGACTCGTATAACGGATGCTTTTCGATGGTTGAGGTACATGATTTCCGAAGGTTTCTTGGTTATGTGTTGACGGATGGATACAGCTGGATGTAGGTATTGTTAGTTTGGGTGAGATATATTGCTTCCCCTGTATCCCCAACACCAGATTGCATAACCAGAAAGTTTCGGGAGTTTATAGGTGGGAATTCAAGTAGCTCCTAGAATATCTTTTCGACAGATGCATGATATGGGATTGGGTAAATCTCTATCATATGTATTTGTTCCGGCTTATTCTACAAGCCAAATCCTTTGTTTTATTTTATTTATGGTATTCGAGTTGCTTCAAAGTCAAATGTTGAATCCATACCTTTCCTAAACGGTGTCCTCATATTGCTATGTGAAGACTAATCCTTTTTGATCATTGAGGTTGTCTTGTTAATTCTTTTCCAACCGGTGCGCTTCTCTTCGAGTTGATCTCATCATTCTCCCCATCCGCAAGATCAATTCTAAGTTTTTTTTCTTTTTTTTTCTTCTCAACGGTGTTTGTTTCGTTCATCCCAAGTTGTCCTTGTTTATCCCCACCCTCCCACCCTTTCTCCCAGGACTCATATATTTTAATCAAGTATCCATTTATTCATTTGAAGTCTCTTCACTCTTTTCCCGTCAATGTTCTTATCCGGTGATTCTCAGGAAGATACTAACGGAGCTTCAAGTTCACCATCCTTCGTTTTTTTCTTCTTCTCCGGTGGATTCAATTTAAGCTTCGATGTTGATCATATCTCTTCCTTTTGTTTCACATATCTTCCCATGTGAATTTCTTATCCAAGGCTCTCTTATTGATTCACCTCTCCCAGCTCATATCTGGAGTGCTGAAGATATCTCACAAGATTTGTGTTTCCATTCTTAATCCGTTCAAGCTATTTGGAGATTGTTATCTCATTCAAGCCATTTAATTCAACCGGTGTAATCTCTCTTTAAAATCATTTTCAACGGTGTTTTCTTTTGAGTGGGCCCTAACCCACAGGTCTTTTCCCAGGATCTTACCTGACTCTTCGAATTATCAGGAGCGATTCTCAAATTCATTTCCAAGTTTGACGTAAGAATGAATTTTCATCAGTCACATGCCTTCTCCAAGATCTTTCAAATTATTTTTCATTGTTGGCTCAACAACCTTGTTTTTTTCATTCTCTCGGAGTATCTCATACAATTCAGGGTGGTTCTCATCTTCATTCTCAACATGTGAGGACTGAAGAAGGATTTCTCTTAAATCTTGCTCCATTCTCTTCAAGATTCATGGTTCTAGCTTGATGCCATCCTTTCATAATTGTTTTCGATTGTGAGAATTCTTTTCTTACCATCCGACGTATTTCAAGGGTTGCTTCCTTTCTCGATCATCTGAAGGCCATCATTTATGAATATTACTCATTCTCAGCTTTCAACTCTCGTTCTCGAATTCTTCCGGTGCATCGTTCAAATAACCTCTTATCGGTTCATGATCTCTTTGTTCTCATGTATCTAAATCCCCTCAAGTATCTTCATTCGTTTTCCAATTCTTCCCGGTGAATGGTGCCTTTGCAACATTCATATTCAATTCTTACGGTGGTTCTTTCAAGATTCTTTTTGTTTGATTATCATATTAATTAATTCGTTCTTTTCAATCCTACCGGTGGTTCATGAAGACCTTCTCAAGTTTACGCTATATCCCTCTTAATCCTTGCTACGAGAATAAGTAGTATGCCAAGTCCGTTGCTTGTCATCAATTTAAATTGGTGAAGGATACGCATAACATAATTCTTGTTTTTGTTTCATCCAAGTGTTTAATTCTTTCTACCGGAGATTATTCATGATGAATAAATTCTTGATTACAAGTGATTCATCTTTCTTTCCGGAGTTGGTCATCATATCACATTCTCGGTTCGAGAGGCTTCATCTTTCTTTTCGGAGTTCCAAGATCTCCCAATTATCTCGTCGCGAAGCTCCTTCTAAATCATCGCAAGGCTTCACCTTGTGTGTTCAAGTTCTCTTTCTTTTTATCATCCTTTATGACTGGAGTTCTTCATGGAGACTCTACATGGTGGTTCGTCAAGGATTCTTTTCATTCTTCAATTGTTCTTCAAGATTTCTCTTGAAGTTATGACCCGCCAAGCTATACTCAAAATTAAACATGGTGCTTAACACATGTTTTGTTTTGTGGAGTTCAAGTATTCTTCATCTTGCATTTCGAAGTGCAATTCTTTCTACCTTATCTTTTGAGGTGGTGTTATGTCACTCTTGACAATTTCCTTCATGTTTCACGATTCACATGTTGTCAAGAACGAGGTATATTAAATCCATCAATCTCTTCGTTGGAGTTATCTTGGTAAAGATTTCACCTAAATCCTTCCCTAATGAATGTTGCTATTATGGTGTTTATCAATGATCCAAGTTTTCTCCTATCCTCTCGGCGAAAGCAGTTTTTCTTCTCTTTGGTGCTCTCAATCAAATCAATGGTTTCCGTTAGTGGCCGGTTGTCACCTCATAGTTTTGTGATGTTTTCCATAAGCCCACTACAAGCTTATTCATTTTGTTGTTGGTTTTTCCCAACAACCCCGTTGTAACCTTCTTGGAAGGGTGCTTTCCAAGCTCATTTGTGGCAAAAGTTGGCATTTTCTTCTTCATTCTGTTATTCCAATGATCTATCTTCTATTCTTTCTTCCAGAGGCATTGTGATGTTGCTCTCTTCACTCATCATCTCGAATTGTGAGGATCGTGTTCTTTTCATGCTTATCCAGTTAATCGGAGTGTTGTGTCATCCCTTCAAGTGCTTTTCATCTTATCAAGTTTTACTTCTTCTTTCAGACGGAGTGCTGCCCAAATTATTTCAATCTTCTTCCTCTCCCATCTTGTTTTAACCGGAGTGGTTTTGAATTCTATCTTGTCCATTAAACTTTTGATTCGTGTCTTTCAACCTTCAAATTCTCGTAATATTCCTTGTTCCTCTTGGCCAACGAATTGTTTGCAATCTTGGTCATCTCCGTTATTTTGTTTCTTTCAATGTGTTCAACCTCTCAAGGTTCTTTGGTTTCACTCATTGGTCAAAGAAGCAACTTAGTTTTACCTCTTCTCTTCCTCTTCCGTTTTGACTTGGGTGCCATCCTAGATCTCGGGACGAGATCCTCTCGTAGTGGTGGAGTGTTGTAACGCCCCGGATCCGATGCGCCAGGTGTCTGCCAGTTATTCACCGTTGTTGCCATGTCATTTTCTTGCGTGTTGCACTTTGCCATGTCATCATCTACATTTCATATCATGTCATCATGTGCATTTCATTTTGCATACATGTTCATCTCATGCATCCGAGCATTTTCCCCGTTGTCCGTTTTGCAATCTGGCACTCCTATGTCACCCGGCGTCCCCTTTTTGCCTCTGTTCGTGTGCGGGTGTTAAACTTTCTCGGAATGGCCCGAAGTTTGCCAAGCAGCCTTGGTATACCACTGGTAGACCGCCTGTCATGTTTCGTGCCATTTGGAGGTCGTTTGGTACTCCAACGGTTAACCGGGTAACCGCAAAGGCCTCTTTGAGTTGCATCCCAATACCCCTTTCAAAGTGGCCCAAAACCCACCAAACTCCCCTCCATGCTCTCGTTCGTTCGATCACGATCGCGTGGCCGAAAACCGCACCTCATTTGGACTCTCCTAGCTCCCTCTACCTATAAAACTAGCCCCTCCCCCGAAATTTTTGCGGATGAAACCCTAAAACTCCCCTCTCTCCACCGTCGGACGCGTCCGCCGACGGCCAGACACGTCCGCCCCGCTCCCCTCCTCCAATCCGGTCTTGCCACGTGTCCCCGCCGCCGCCGCTCCCCCCGCGCCGCCGCGAGGCCCGCGCCAGGCCCGCCCGGGCCCCGATCTGGGCCCCGAGGCCCACGCCTCGCCCGACCCCGCCGCCGTCCTCTCCGCCG
>NC_057813.1:8679638-8693081 GCF_018294505.1 Triticum aestivum
GTGGCCGGGCTCCGCCGCCCCGGTCGCCCTCGGACCTCCCCGCCACCCGCGCCGCCCAGATCCGGTGCCGGCCGGCCGGATCCCGCCGTCTCCGGCTACCTCCCCGGCCAACTCCGGCGAGGCCCGGGATCGGGACGAGATCCACCAGGCCACCCAACCAAACGCCTCCACTCCGTCCCGGTACCGCGTCGTCCCGGGTTGACTTTTCCGGAGGGGTATATTTCTCTAAGTCCCTAAGTTTTCAACATAATCATGCCATATTCATCACATCACATCTCTGCATCCGTAACTCCGTTTCATGCGTGTAATATGTCAAATTGTTCGCCTCGACGAGTACTTCATTTCATTCCATTGCATCATTTTCATTTGAGCTCATCTTGATACCCGAAATGCTGTTGGAAGAGTGCATGTTGATGTTAATCTGCTGAAACTGTTATAACTTGTTGTTTTATCATTTTTTCCATGATTGATGTGTGCATCCTATGAGGTTGATGTCTACATGAATGTTGATCTATGCCATGCCATCTTTCCAGGGGTGCCAACCATGTATTTTTGTGAGTTGTGTGCTGAGTGTATCAAGCTTGCTAATTAGGGTAGTTAATGTTGCTGTTTTCCTGACACATTCTGTTATATTTTGTTGCTATGTTAACATGCTTCTACTAATCATTCTATGCATAATCTGGAGATGTTCTATAAAAATGTTTTGATCTACATGTCATGCTCTATCCATTCATGCCCTTGGTTGCAATTATAGCCTGCTGGAACATGTTGTAATCTTGCTCTAAAGTTGCTTGAAAATGTTGCTGTCAGCCTGTTAACATCAAGTTCACTTGTTCCCATGTGTTTTCCTAGTGATCCATGTATCCTATGAACATGCTCTTGCCATGCTTAGCTTCATAAACATGCCTTCTTACTGTTGGGTGCCTTGCCATGCCATTTATTGCTCTGTGGTGAGTGATTCAAGCTCACGAACATGCCTACTTATTGTTGTTCCTGCCATGTTTGAATCTGTAATATAACTTGCCATGTTTACATGGGTGCCATCATATTTTCGGTGCCCTTTTGGCTCATGGTCAGTAAGGGACTGTTGTTCTATGCATTTAGTAGTATCATGCCATGCCTTTGTTTGCCATGATAGCTTCCTGTAACATGTTGTTTGATAGCTGTAAACATTGCAACCTGATGTTATTTCTGCTAAAGTCTGAAACTGTTATTATTTGCAATATCTCCATGTCTTTTTGAGCATGTTCTAGTTGTTTCTGGAGATAGCTCAGTGTTCATGTTTTGTTATGCTTTACGTGTACTTCATGCCCATGCCTTTTGTTATTATGTTGGGGTGTTGTAGCATATTGTTTTGATGCTTGCAAGATGCCTAGTTGCTATTATGGACAGATTGTTGCTATGACTTGTATAGTGTGCATGTGTTGTACCGTTGCTCCGTTTTGAGTGTGTTCTATATGGAACTTGCTTGATTTTGCATGTAGCTTCATATTATCATGTTGCATCCTTGTTTTGGTGTGTTTGCTTGATGTTTGGGTGCATTTTGCATCAATGCCATGTTTAACTTGTTTTGCTCATATCTTCTAGGCCCTAGCTCCAAATCTAATGAACTTTATATGTAACTTGACTAGAAATTCGTGTAGATCATCTTGGTGCATCTTAACTTGCTGTTTAACAACTTCAACATAATGTTTATTCAGTTCTGGACCAATTTTGAAATTTGCATATGAGGACTTGCCGGAATTGTTATATGTTGTTTCCGGCCTCATTTAAACTTGCCTTGATGTGTTGTTCTTGTTTGCATCATCTCTTGCCATGAGTAGCTTCATGTAGCTTGGTCATGCATCATGCTTGTTGTGCATCATGTCTTGTTCATGTGTGGTGTGTTTACCCATGTTGTGTGCCTCTTCTCGATAGTTCCCGTTTTGTTGCGATCGTGAGGATGCGTTCGTCTACGTGTGGTTCGTATTCGTGGCTTCATCTTCTTCATGGACTCGTTCTTCTTCCTTGCAGGATTTCAGGCAAGATGACCGCTACCTTGGATCTCACTACTATCATTGCTATGCTAGTTGCTTCGATCTATCGCTATGCTGCGCTACCTATTACCTGTTTATCCAACCATCCCATATAGCCATGAACCTCTAATCCTTTGACACCTTTCCTATGCAAACCACTGTTTGGCTATGTTACCGCTTTTGCTCAGCCCCTCTTATAGCGTTGCTAGTTGTAGGTGAATTTGAAGATTTCTCCATGGTGGACAGGATTTTGGTTGGGATATCACAATATCTCTTATATTATTAATGCATCTATATACTTGGTAAAGGGTGGAAGGCTCGGCCTTATGCCTGGTGTTTTGTTCCACTCTTGCCGCCCTAGTTTCCGTCATACCGGTGTTATGCTCCCGGATTTTTGCGTTCCTAACGCGGTCGGGTGATTTATGGGACCCCCCTGACAGTTCGCTTTGAATAAAACTTGTCCAGCAAGGCCCAACATTGACTTTTACCATTTGCCTCACCACCACCTACTTTTCCCTTGGGAGTCGCTCTCTCGAGGGTCATCTTTATTATAGCCCCCCCGGGCCAGTGCTTGTCTAAGCGTTGGTCCAAACTAGAGCACCGTGCGGGACCATCCCTTGGCAACTTGGGTTACGTCGGTACCTGTACGCTTAGCTTATCCGGTGTTGCCCTGAGAACGAGATATGTGCAGCTCCTATCGGGATTGTCGGCGCATCGGGAGGTTTTGCTGGTCTTGTTTTACCATTGTCGAAATGTCTTGATGTACCGGGATTCCGAGACTGATCGGGTCTTCCTGGGAGAAGGTATATTCCTTTGTTGATCGCGAGAGCTTGTCATGGGCTAAGTTGGGACACCCCTGCAGGGTTTAAACTTTCGAGAGCCGTGCCCGCGGTTATGTGGCAGATGGGAATTTGTTAATGTCCGGTTGTAGATAACTTGACACCAGATCCGAATTAAAACGCATCAACCGCGTGTGTAGCCGTGATGGTCTCTTCTCGGCGGAGTCCGGGAAGTGAACACGGTTTCTATGTTATGTTTGACGTAAGTAGGTGTTCAGGATCACCTCTTGATCATTGCTAGCTTCACGACCGTTCCGCTTGTTCTCTTCTCGCTCTTCTTTGCGTATGTTAGCCACCATATATGCTTAGCCGCTGCTGCAACCTCACCACTTTACCCCTTCCTTTCCCATTAAGCTTTGCTAGTCTTGATACCCATGGTAATGGGATTGCTGAGTCCTCGTGGCTCACCAGATACTTCCAAAACCAGTTTGCAGGTGCCTATGTTACCGAGCAGGTGACGCAACCAAGCTCAAGGAGGAGCTCGATGAAGATCTTGCCCTTTGTGTTGTATCGTTCTAGTTGATTAGTAGTGGAGCCCAGTTGGGGTCGATCGGGGACCTTTGTCGCATTTGGGGTTCTTCTTTTATTTTGGTTCCGTAGTCGGACCTTGATTGTATCTGGATGATGTAATGCTTTATTCATGTAATTGTGTGAAGTGGTGATTGTAAGCCAACTATGTATCTCTTTGCCTTATGTATTACTTGGGTTGTGTGAAGATTACCTCACTTGCGACATTGCTTTCAATGCGGTTATGCCTCTAAGTCGTGCTTCGACACGTGGGAGATATAGCCGCATCGAGGGCATTACAGGGATGAACCCAGCATAACTGACTAGGCCATGGACTTCGTGTGAGATGTCTACATGCACCATCACCATCTTGTCAACCTTGGAGAACCTAACAGAGTGGTCTTTCCACTCATAAACATGATGATGAAGACATGCCGCATCAGATTTGTTACAAAGCTTTACAAGAACCACACCCTTCGTAATCAAAGGCACAGCCAGGAAATTGTTGTGGTCAAGTACAGCCTCGAGAACACGCCTGACAACAATGCTATAGGAAAACACTAGTTCAGGACACGTGGCGACAAGGACACAGCAGCTGGATAGTTCAGTAGTAGAACTCATCATCAGGTCTTCCAGTTCACACGACACGACTTTGAGAACTTCATCTCCACCGCGGACCTGGTTCTAATTCAAACAGAAACCGTATTTTATTACTACCTCCGTTCAGAAATATAAGATGATTTTCGATATTATACTCCATATATGACTACATATACGCACTAAAATGAGTGAACAAAGACACTAGAACATATCTTCAAAGGCATGAGAGCAGAGGGATTACCTGCAATATCCATAACACAAGTTACTGAGGCAAATATACCCTCTTAAAAGGTAGCATTGATGTTCATAAAGTACTCCCTCCGTCCCAAAATTCTTGTCTTAAATTTGTCTAGATACGGATGGATCAAGTCACATTTTAGTATTAGATACATCGGTATCTAGACAAATCTAAGAAAAGAAATTTGGGACAGAGGGAGTAGTTGAAAGTAATCTATAAGAAATCAGTGTCAACCTCTCGCATGTTTTGGTCAAAATAGGAATTTAGAACCGTCATTTTACACACAAAAATCACATGCAAGATCACCCAGAAAGTTGTACTACCAGTACTAGTTCTACGTGTTAGATGAGAAAACACGATCAAGATCGAGAAAAAGATCGTCAAGAAGAGATATTACCTGGACTTGCTTAATGAGGGATCCCGGAGAGGGGGGCTTGGACTCGGCGATGGCTTTGAGCTTGTCTGCGGTAGTCTCGGCGGGGTGCTTGCGCTTCTTCGTACCATGAGCCTCGACGGTTTTGGCCGGAGCCATAGACATCACTTTGGCCGGTGCTCCAGCGTCCATCAAGAAACTGTCAAATAGAAATAAAAGAAAAGAAACCATAATCACAAACCCAAAAGAAGAAAAGAGAGGGAGTTATAGGATCAGTTTTGGGGTTGCAAGACCGGGCCTTGGCCAGAATCAACACCATTGATGCGTTCACCTTTCTTTATTTGGGAGAGAAGAACAATGGCAGAAGCAGGTCGAGGTTTTCTTGAAGAAATGAGGAACAAGATGAGGCAGAAGTGAGGTTTGGGTAGAGAGGAAGCTGAGAGAGAAGAGTGAAATGATGGTTGCTTCGTCCGTCCATCTTACTGCTGGAATGGAGGGGGTGTTGTGATTTGACGGCTCATTGGGCATTACTGCGGCGCTTAGATTGGGGTAGTCTACCGTCACTCTACTATGGAGTAATTTAGTGCATGGATGGTGGATCCCGATGTTGGCTGTCCCACACGTCGGCGAAAGTGAGTAATTTAGTGCATGGCTGGAGGAGGATCCGCACGGTAGAGCATGTCCACTATTTTTTAGAAGAAAAAAATGATTACAGCAAGCGTTTCCACTCTTACGACGGAGGAGTGCGAAACACGGCAGCCACTTGAACATACACAATGCTCCTACTACTAGGCATGTGCAGTGGTTCATACATCAGTACTACACAATCTTGTTGCTAGTGTAGTAAGATATGACGATAACAAATGATGTTGTGCGCATGTCAACTACTCCTATATGTAACATAGTACCGCTTTTTCAACTGTCCGGTCAAGAATGAACGGTGAGATCAATGTTAACAGAAATAGGTCCACAACGCACGAAGAGTACGGTGCTACACTACTCCACGAAACACGAACCATATGAAGCATGAATAGTGTTAGGCAGGGTGTATGAAGGGTGCACGGGATGGGAGCAAAAGTTCCCTTCTCGACCCACTTTTGGGTGTTTGGCAGAGTGCGTGAAGGGTGCATGAGTCCACACCAGTAGGTTGACAAAAATACACGAAGAGGAAACAACTATATTGAGATGAGAATTCAACCAAACACACCCACACGCTTTGTGCTATAATGACTGAACTGCACCATCTGAGTTTGATCTAATGGTCATGTTGCACCGAGACATGGACATGCCCATGCAGAGGGCGCCTAAACACCACCGAAGTCCCCCTGCTTCTAGAGGCGCACGACGTTGGTGATGTAGGGTGCAACCGCCTGCAGTGCCCGCTCCCGAACGGCGGGAGCCAGCTCGTCAAAGACGGCGTCCAATGGCAGGAATGGATTCCGGTGACGGAGCCCTGAAAGGATTCGCCCAGCAACGGTGACGGCAGCCCGCAACCCTTCCTTGTCTAGCTCAGCCCCCACCATCGTGCGGAGACAGCTCAGCTCCTCGGAGATATAGGTGAAGAAGGAGACCAGGTCAGGAAGCCGCAGCTCGTTGAAGTCGACCAGTTGGTCGAACAGGTTTAGCAGAACGGCCGGCATCGTCGCGCTGGCACGATGGTAGGCATCATGCAGCCGCAACACGTGCGTGGCAACTTGGTTCACCAAGTGGCTGAGGCGATCCTGGACCTCGTCACGATCGGCCCGCTCGTGCTTCAGCCGGCTCCCCTGACGGCCTATCATATCTCCCGCTTTCTGCAGCAACGCTACCGACGCCTCAAGCATCTTTCTGGTGGACGCCTGCCTCTTTTGAAGCTCCGTGAACTCCCGCACATAACGGAGGAGCATGGCACTCCTCTCCTCCTTGAGCTCACGGAGCTCCACATCCCTGGCCCTAAGCTCCGCATCCTTGGCATGGAGCTCCTGTGTCAGGCGCCTCACCTCGGACTCCGTGATCTGATGCGCCGTCATGGCACCAGGTAGAAGCAATGGGGAGAGGAAGCAAAGGGGGCGAAACGGCTGAAAGGCAATGCAATCTACGCGAAGGCGGAGGGAGCGGGGAATCTTTTGGTTTTCACCACGGTAAAACACCAGCCGAAGACTTCTCACATCAGGGAGCAGTGGGTTTTTACAGGTGGAGTCATCGTGATTAATTGCTGCCGCGCCTACTCCCGTCAATCAAAAAATTAAAAATCCTGCCGCGCCTGCTCCCGTCAATCAAAAAATTAAAAATCCTGCCGCACCCAAACACCAAAGCAACGCCACGGTGGATATTTAAATTTACCTGCCGGCAAGTAGATAAAAAAGGGGTGAAAAAACAAATGTGGTGGCGGCCTAGCTAATCGGTTGAACTAGCCCAACTAGCTAGCCACCGTACTTCACTGATGTACTCGGCAGGAAAGGTGGTCTTTCGTGATTTGACGACTCATTTACTTGCTTCGGCGCTACGACCGAGGAGGACCCAGAATACACACGGTAGGGCATCCCACGTCAGGAAGAATATATGCATGCACCACCCCGGAGGACCCCGAAACCGCGCGGTAGGGTGTGCCATGTCTCGGCATGGAGGAAAAATGTGCGTGTAAAAATATACTGTATCAAACGAAGTACCTATGGTTCGACCTCGGGACCGAGCCAGTCGGTCGAAAACACCTCACTAGCCATACAGCTTCATTATGCAAACGTGGCATGGAGGATAGATGTGGTTAGCTTCGTCTCGACCAGCCACAACGTCTCTTGTTCTAGGCTATTCTTCTATTTTCCAAGCTTTTTTTAGTTGTAATAACACCACGGGAAGCTAGCGCCGCTCTTCGTGTGTGCCCGTGCAAAGGTTAGACAATGGAGATAAGAGAGATTGAATTCGTAGACCTGGGAGCCACCAGTAAGTGAGACAACAGTCATGCACGTGTTGACGAGGCACTCCCTCTACTCTACTCAACGCAAGTACAGTATAAATAAAATCAAGTTATGGGACAAAGCCAACAACCGTTCGTTTTTTCAGGCTATCGACTTACGCTTTGTAGTCCAGGTTGCCAGTTCGTATCTCGTCTTTCAGATTTGTTAGTTTTAGGTCCAAATTTGACTAATGAGAAGTGGGACCCCCATGTGTTGTTCCGATATTTCAGTGTAGGATGGTTTTTTTGAACAAACACTTTGCGCGGTTAGACAAGTAACGGCACGAGTTACACGTATTTTGCAAGTTTACAAACAAAAATGACAGTGACATAGAATATCACATCCACCCCGCTGCTTAGATACTATGGTGATACAAGTTTTTACACCGTTGGAAGTGAGATCCAAAGGCTTGGGAGTAGTCTTTGTAATTATGCGCAATTTCCAAAGTCTCCAAAGGTTTTTTTTTGCAAATAAAACATTCAGGCCTCGTGTGTGCCGCTGCATCTTCGATCCAACGGCTCCCCGGAGCTCATATTAGGTGCTCCCCGTAGCTTAATTACCAGCTATGATGATATGAGCATCTAGATCGTATGATCAGTGATCAGATGGCACATGCGTAGTACTTGTACTTTCTGCACATTTCCCAAACTCTATCAGCCATATATTGCAAAACCATTCAAACCTCCTATTGTGGGCCATTAGATCTCTGTGAACTCGTATCACCATAGAATCTACGGTGCAGGAGCACCTCATACTCTCCCGTGCGAGAAAACATAAGGTGTTATCGCGGCTTGGATGCTACGGTGATATGAGCTTGGAGGTTGTTTGATCTGAGATCCAATGGCATTTGAGCAGTCTTTGTGCTTGTAAGCAGTTGCTGAACTCTTTTGGGGCTTTCATGCAAAAAACCATTCGAACCACTGAGGAGGTGTTGGGTCACAAATCCAACGCCTCCGAAGAGCTTCTATCACCAAAGCATCTAAGGTGTGGTAGCACATGATATTCTTACATACAGGAGAATACGATGTCCTCCTTCATCTTAGATGCTACGGTGATACGAGCTTCGAGGTCGTTGGATAGGGGATCAAAAGGCATCTAAGTAGTTTTTGTACAAATTGTGTGCAATTGTCAAACTCATCAAGGTTTCCTGCAGAAATATTAAGACACATCATGTGAGCTGCTATATCTCAGATCTACAAGCTCCAAGCAACTCGTATCGGCATATAGCATCTAAGGTATGGGGGCACATGATATTCTCCCGGGGAGGAAGGATGGGGGGTGCAGAACCAATCGGTGGCTGGGAGGGTGGGGACAAATATAATCTAAACAATCCTAAACAGAGCTCCACAATTTTATCTAAGGTCGAGGGGTTGACCCCCGACAATCATAGCTCCGCCTAAACACAACATTTCCATGTACTGTAGTACTAGACTTAATATTCATGTTTCAGTTTCATGTTCATTTTAAATATTGAACTGAGGACCATGGATGTCTTACATTTTACTCCCTTCGTTCCTAAATATTATTCTTTTTAGAGGCTTCGAATGGACTGGCACATACGGATGTATATATAGACATATTTTAGAGTCTAGATTCACTCATTTTGCTCCATATTTTAGAGGCTTCTAAAAGACTAATATTTAGGAATAGAAGGAGTATTTTTGAATTCGTGTCATACATGCATGGTTTGGAAAAATAGATGCACTATACTTATTGGATTGTTGTTGCATTCGTGCGTGTGTCTCTCTGTGTGTGTGTGTGTGTGTGTGTGTGTGTGGTCATATGCTAGATACATACAAACTTTCCTCACCTCTATATTGTTCATCTTTTAAATTTGAATTTGCATTGGAAAACTTACTAGGGATACCATGAAATGTGAAATCCACGTTGAGATCACTATATCACAAACTCACTCTAATTCAACAAGTCGTCATAAATCAATTACCATGTTGAGATTAGTATTTGCAAGAAAAATACGGGTATTGTAATACACATAGATTCGTTCGGCAATTTAAAAGGTTCCTTTCGTATTCTTGAATGGTAGGACCCAACGGCGTACCAGCCAGACCTTGGCTCGTGTTGATCCTAAAAAAACCGGGCTCGTGTCCTTCGGTGGCGTGCGTGGTACGCACATTAGGCAACCCCAACCAGTCGAGCCTCAGCGTTTTAAGTCGAAATATCTGGCAGCCAGAATTCCAGCCCTAGGAAATTCCCCTCATGTCCCCGGTCCATAATGACTACTGATGAACAATGGAGGGATGCTTTAGTAACTAGATGACGTTACCTACTGTGCCGAGCACAGCTCAATTCCCTCGGTCGCCGCTCGTCAAAGTCACCCGTCAACTTACCACTACACCAAGATGAGCACAGAATTGAGCCCGTTTGTTCGTGCCTAGTACTTGAGTTAATATATCAGGCAATGCACTGGTATGGAGGGATTATCCTTTTACTCTGCATATATAACTTGTCTGAAGTCGAACTAAGCAAAATGTTTGACCAAATCCTTTCTTAAGAAATACAACAGGACAGATGTACGACTTGAAAATTTATTTCATGATGCAGGTTATGATATTGTTTTGAATCCTGCATCTTAAATTTCAGAAAATCCAAAAGTGAGCATAAATTCTTGAAACTAAGCATGGTCATGTGATATGGCACAAATATTACTTCGTAAGTTTTTTCTTCAATTTGAGACAAGCTGCTTATGACAAGTTGCACAAATGAAGAGCCAAGGTATTTTGGAACAAAGACCTGTCACGTTAAGGCGAACACTTTCACTATTGAAACCGTGGGCGTTTACGTGCCGCCACGAGTCCCCGCTTCTCATCGGCAGGTGCCGTCCGAGCAAGCGTGTGAGTCGATGGGAGGCGTGCGAGCAGATCGCTGTGTAGGCTCACCGGGAGGCGAGCCCTTTGACCAGGCTCCGCCGCCCACTGTCGTCCCAACTGCTCTCACTTTTAATGTCGCCGGTGCCGCAGTTTAAAATCAACCCCGCACTACCCGGTACTCCCTCCTTTCTGGTTTATAGGGCTTACCTTAAAATAGTACTAGTTTTTTCATTTTATAAGGCTCAATTTTGTTGTTTCCCATCACATGTTCAGATTCCAAGGTAAATTAAATCATTACATGCAAGTATTAAGAGAAAATTGACCAATGCATGTAATTTATGCATGCATGCATTGCAATTAATGCATTGGTAAACATAGTTTTTTGAGAAAAACAAGAGCATTAATTGGGTGCTTTTGCAAACTACAAAAAGTATTCCACCACTCACCAGCTACCTTGGTTGGTGAGATTTTTGAATTGAGCCTTATAAACCGGAAAGGAGGGAGTATCGCTACAATCCTCTCTCTTCCTCTCGATTCTCCTGTCGTCTACCTCCAACTAGCCTAAACGTACGCCATGCCGCATCACAATGGTCTGCCCTTAGTGTTCTAGTTTCCTATGGAAGACACACAGCCGGAGTCTCAAGAACATAAGGCGCTTTGGGACGAGCTTGAAGTGGCCTTGCGGGAAGACGCCGCGCCTGTCCCTGCTCCCGTTCCGGCTCCCGTCGCCCCGACTGCGCCAGCGCCCATCCCCGTGGCATTGATGGGCTGGGAGCCGCACATTGTCACCGAGCTTGATCCCACGGGGTTCCACGAGGTGCCCGCTAACTTTCACGCGCCCGTGCACCTGCCAGCGCATGCGCCTGCATGTGCACTGACGCGCATGCCCGTACCGGTGCCCGTGCACCTGCCGGCGCATGCGCCTGCGCGTGCACTAACGTGCGCGCCCGTGCCGGCGCCCGTGCACACGAATGTATCCGCCGCACCGTTGACAGCGCATGTCCCCGCGCGGGTGCTAGTGCCCCCCTCAGCGGCATGGATGGCCGCCGTCGACCGCTTCCTTGCAACAACGCCAGTCGCCTCCTCCTGCCAGTCGACTCGCTCCGAAGTCCAGAACATTTTGCCTTCCTTGAAGCTAGGCCAATGTCCAGGAGTATGCCAACAACGGCGCAAGACGCCGCCGTCACCTTCGGTCAGTGGCCCGACGATTCACAGAGCATTGCAGAGGAGCCGCTTCCCACCGCCAGATTCCCCCGCCGCCGCCGCGTAATCTAAATTTGCGATGAAAAACGTTCGAATTGCCATGCTTAAAATCCAAATGTTTATCATTTCCGTTTATTTTATATCGATCGTCGTATCATTTAAAATCAGAGTCAGACTGAACGAAATGTATGGTTTGATCGATTGAATGTTCTGCTAGAGCCGTATCAAATTAAATATAAAACGTCATCAAGCCACATGTATTCCTTGTCATCCAATGACCTAGACTGCTTCAATGTCGAGCGCTCAACACATTTAGCGTGCAGTTAATTTCATGGCAAAAATAGTGCTAATCACATGACAACTCGCAAATAAGATCCTAGTAGTTAATATCCGCATGCACTTAATATACTTCCAAATTAACATGCATTGCACGTACACACTGACTAGTGCTGCTAGTACGTGAAACAGGTGCCGTGACCTGTGAACGCGTCCAGATATGGTCGATAGCAACATCGCCCGCGAGTTCTTCCTATTTGCCCGTGCGTCTAAACACAGAAGGGGAGGAGAGAGAGAGAGAGAGAGAGCACACATGGAACCCACCAGTAACTGAAGGCGAATAGTACTAAAAATAATATTACATGTTATCCATTAATTAGGTTGTGGTAATATAAAAACATTATGTGAACAAAGGGGGTACAACAAACATTGCTATTCTACGTATGTTGCCTACTCTTGACGTGCGGCTTGAAGGCCCGGTCGCATGTTCGATCCTCGTCCTTTATTTTTTAATTTGTATATGGGTCCAAATTTGTTTCATGACATGTGGGCCCCTCGGTGTGTAGTTTGTACCACTTTAATTTGTGGGTCGAAATTTGTTCCATTCTAAGTGGACTATCAGTGTGTAGTTTTGTAGCTTATTTATAATGATTAAAGAGAACAACATAGTTTTTTCAATAATACCATGGTGTGACGTTGAAGGCGAGAAAGGACGTGCGAGAGAGCGATGACCAAGCCAGAGGGAAATCAACTAGGGACAGTTGCGTGGGTTGGAAATCAACTAGGGACAGTTGCGTGGGTTGCAACGGTGTTTGGAGTAGTTGTGGGCCAAATGCTACGAAAATATAATCTAAACCGACCGGAATAAATGCCTACACAAATTAATCCAAGGTTGGAGTGCTCCTCGCAATGTAAATAGCTCCGGCTTTGTGAGGGATGGAGAGGTAGTACCTTCAACGCGTGGAAGATACGGTGTGAGAAAGCGAGGTCAATCGAGAGACATATAGATAGAGAGACAAAGTGAGTGTGGTCCGACATTCATTGAACAAATATATATGCTCTGGAAAGATATTGTCCGATTCAGCTTTTTGGCAAGGGTGAGGGCTGTAAGATAGATCTTGAGAGATGATCCATTCACAGATGTGTAGATATATTTTGTGCGTGGGAGGAAGCAAGGTCAACCGATCACATAGGGTCGCCGTGCGATCGAAAGAGTGAGACGGGTTGGAGAGACTGACCTAGATAGACGATGTGCGTGAGAGAGTATACAATGTGAATAGGTCTAATTGGGCTCAAACATGGTGATATATCGTTTTTGTCTGAGAGAGAGCGAGGTCAATATGGACATACGGAGAGAGAGAGAGAGAGAGAGAGAGAGAGAGAGAGAGAGAGATTGAGTGAGCGTGGCCAACCATGAGGTCGAAAGAGTGGTGGCGGCTTGGATGGACTGGCCTAGATAGACAATCTGCGTGACAGAGTATAGAGTTTCTCGATCGAGGCCCGAACAGGGAGATATATCATTTGTGTGTGAAAGAAAACAAGGTTAAACGAGACTCAGATAAAGAGAGCGAGATTGAGCGAGTGTGGCCCGCCGTGCGGAAGAAAGAGCGAGACAGTCTCGAGGGAGTGAC
>NC_057813.1:8993444-9085413 GCF_018294505.1 Triticum aestivum
ACACCTGGTGGCATTGCTACCCCCCCCCCCCCACGTACCTCGTCCCGTCTAACCCTCACGCAGAAGACAACCGGGTCTAGCCCTTTGACTTCCGCCGGACGGGGTTTGACAGGGTCGACCTTTTCACCTGGTTGTCATAGCCCAGCTCATAGCTACACCCCCCAACACGGTCTGGGCCCAACCAACCACTAGATTCCCTACGTGTCAACCCGACGTGGCCGTTTCCCCCTCCGGGACATGGCGGCAGCGACGCCCGTGAGGAGGGGGCACCCCGGAGCCACGTGTCGGGTGCCTGCACCTGCCACAATGCTTCCACAACCATAAGAGGGCCCACCACAACACCTGGCGGCATTGCTACCACCCCCCAGGTACCCCGTCCCGTCTAACCCTGACACAGACGACCGCCGGGTCTAGCCTTTTGACTTTCGCCGGACGGGGTTTGACCGATGGACCTTTTCACCTGGTTGTCATAGCCTGGCCCATAGCAACACCCTCCATCACCGTCCCGGCCCAACCCACCGCAAGATTCCCTCTGTGTCTGCCCGACGTGGCCGTTTCCCCCCTCCAGGACACGGCGGCAGCGACGCCCGTGAGGGGGGCATATACCCCGGAGCAGCGTGTGGGGTGCCTGCGCCTTCCACCACGCTTCCACAACCGTAGGAGGGCCCACCGCAACACCTGGTGGCATTTCTACCCCCCCCCCCAGGTACACCGTCCCGTCTAAACCTGACAGAGATGACCGCCGGATTTAGCCCTTTGACTTTCACCGGACGGGGTTTTACCGGTGGACCTTTTCACCTGGTTGTCATAGACCAGCCCATAGCTACACCCCCCAACGCCGTCCCGGCCCAACCCACCCCAAGATTCCCTTCGTGTCAGCCCGATGTGGCCGTTTCGCTCCTCCGGGACACGGCAGCAGCGACGCCCGTGAGGGGGACACACCTCGGAGCCGCGTGTCGGGTGCCTGCGCATGCCACCACTCTTCCACAACCGTCGGAGGGCCCACCGCAACACCTGGTGGCATTGCTACCCCCCCACACACCAGGTACCCCGTCCCATCTAACCCTGACACACACGACTGCCCTGTCTACCCCTTTGACTTTCCCGGGACGGGGTTTGACCGGTGGACCTTTTCACCTGGTTGTCATAGCCCAGCCCATAGCTACACCCGCCAACACCGTCCCGACCCAACCCACCCAAAGATTCCCTCCATGTCGGCCCGACGTGGCCGTTTCCCCCCTCCGGCACGACGGCAGCGACGGCCGTGAGGGGGGCACACCCCGGAGCCGCGTGTCGGTTTCCTGCGCCTGCCACCATGCTTCCGCAACCGTAGGATGGCCCACCGCAACACCTGGCGGCATTGCTACATCCCCAGGTACCCCGTCCCGTCTAACCCTCACACAGAAGTCCACCGGGTCTAGCCCTTTGACTTTCACCGGACGGGTCATTGTCATAGCCTAGCCCATAGCTACACCTTGTAACAAGGTAAGGACCCAACCAACCACTAGATTCCCTATGTGTCGGCCCGACATGGCCGTTACCGCCCTCCAGGACACGGCGGCAGCGATGCCCCTGAGGGGGGCACACCCCGAAGCCGCGTGTCGGGTGCCTGCACCTGCCACCACGCTTAGACGACGGTAGGAGGGCCCACTGCAACACCTGGCGGCATTGCTACCCCCCCCCCCCAAGGTACCCCGTCCCGTCTAATCCTGACACAGATGACCGTGGGGTCTAGCCTGTTGACTTATGCCGGATAGGGTTTGACCAGTGGACCTTTTCACCTGGTTCTCATAGCCCAGCCCATAGCTACACCCCCAACACCGTCCCGGCCCAACCCACCCCAAGATTCCCTCCGGGTCGGCCCGACGTGGCCGTTTCCCCCCTCCGGGACATGGCGGCAGTGACGCCCGTGAGGGGTGGCACACCCCGGAGCCGCGTGTCGGGTGCCTGCGCCTGCCACCACGCTTTCACAATCGTAGGAGGGCCCACCACAACACCTGGCGGCATTGCTACCCCCCCCCCCCCCCGCCTAGGTACCCCGTCCCGTCTAACCCTGACACACACGACGGCCAGGTCTAGCCCTTTGACTTTCATCGGACGGGGTTTGATCGGTGGACCTTTTCACCTGGTTGTCATAGCCCAACCCATAGCTACACCCCCCAACACCGTCCCAGCCCAACCCACCCAAAGACTCCCTTCGTGTCGGCCCGACGTGGTCGTTTCCCTCCTTCAGGACACGGCGGCAGCAATGGCCGTGAGGGGGGCACACCCCGGAGCCACGCGTCGGGTGCCTGCACCTGCCACCACACTTCCACAACCATAGGGGAGCCCACCGCAACACCTGGCGGCATTGTTACCCCCCCCCCCTGAGGTACCCCGTCCCGTCTAACCCTGACACAGACGACCGTCAGGTCTAGCCCTTTGACTTTCGTTGGACGGGGTTTGACCGATGGACCTTTTTACATGGTTGCCATAGCCCAGCCTATAGCTACACCCCCCCAACACTGTCGTGGCCCAACCCACCCAAAGATTCCCTCCACGTCGGCCCGACGTGGCCGTTTCCCCCCTCCGGGACACGGCGGCGCGGGGCACACCTAGGAGCCAAGTGCTGAGTGCCTGCGCCTTCCACCACGCTTCCACAACCATAGGCGGGCCCACCGCAACACCTCGCGGCATTGCTACCCCCCCCCCAGGTACCCCGTCCAGTCTAACCCTGACACAGACGACCGCTGGGTCTATCCCTTTGACTTCCGCCGGACGAGGTTTGACCGGTAGACCTTTTCACCTGGTTGTCATAGCCCAGCCCATAGCTACACCCCCAACACCGTCCCGCCCCAACCCACCCCAAGACTCCCTCCGTGTGGGCCTGACGTGGCCGTTTCCCCCCTTCGCACTACTAGGAAAAGGGCTACTAGTGGCACACCAGTTTTGCCTACTAATGGCGCACTACTGGTGCGCCACTAGTACCACGCCACTAATATATTTTAGTAATGGCGCACCACATGGAAGTGCGCCATTAGTAACAATTTTTTAATTTTTTTTGTTTTTTTTCTTAATCTCAGGTCACTATTTCACATATGAGATATCCAACACATATATATACAACAAGCATCCATATAACAATCATGTCCAACACACAAGTTTCATCATATATACATACATAGCCAACACATAGTTCCATCGTTACATATTACAAAAGTTTCACATTGTTCATCATCCAACACCGTTATCCATCAATTCACAAATGTTTCACATCTATCTATTATATACTTAAACAAGAGACAAATAAGCCATCACGTTCATCCACATAGGTTAAATTATTTCGATCGTCGATATTAGAAAATAACGGTTAAGATTTGTAGATGCAACGTTACGTACAAATATGTTCACATGAAAATAATTTGACATGTTACATGTCACGTATCAAAAAAACATTGACATGTACCTATAGTTTTGGTATACCAAAGTATGGCATCCTACACATTAAGAGTCCTATTCGGAGAAAATTATGACGGCCAAGCTTTAACACCATATATAAAGGCCAAAACACACGTAGTAGTATGTTCCAGCCTGTACGACATTAACCTCAAAAAAAATTACTACTATGATTTGTCTACTCAATGGAGGAGTCCAGGAGAAACACGTTGCATGCATCAATTAATGTATCTACTAATTAGTCTCGATTCCAATTCCAGTACACTATAAGCGAAGCAAACTTTTTTTATTTTGAAACGTTTTTTTCTTCTTTCCTGCCAGAGCGCATTAATTAAAAAATGGATGCCAAGACAATAAAGCCGTACGATGCTTGGTTTGCATGCAAGCATGTACTTTGGACGGTCAAGGATGAGAAGCAACAAAAGTGAACTGAACGGCTGCACATTAGGATTTAAAATACAAACTTACATAATACATAATTGTCACAAGTTTTCTGCCGTGATGCATCACATGCGTGCACCTTACTTATGAAAGCAGTAGAATATTTAAAAAAATATAAAATTGCAGATAATAGTGTCTATGTGTTTGGGTTGGCTAATTTTCTGATGCAATTAGTTAATTACAACGTAATTCAATTCTGAACCCACAAACAAAGTGCACATATCTTTCTCGACATGAATTAACACTTATCAGGAAGGCCTACATGGCATTGACCCAATTGGGCCAAAGAGTTAAATTAGATGGTGGAAGCCTGTGCGCTATATCCTAAAGAAGCTTAAAGACATGAAGGGTGCAAAACAATGTTGGCGCTTCAAAAGTTAAAGATCAGTTTTGCACAACAATTGTTTACATAGTAATAACAAACAAGATCAAACCACAATAGCCGAGGGATGGAAAACACGTCCTGATATGGACCTTTGTAATAAGTTCAAAAGTGCATCTATCTATTATATACTTATTAAAACACGTCCTGAAGCGAGAATAGGATGATAAAAAAAAGATAAAATACAAGCCACAAGTCTTTTGAGGGGCATTTCCCAACTGCCGACGAGAAAAAAGGTAGTATCCAACTCTACAATACTGCAAGACTATCGACGACACCACAATATGCCTTCTTGATTTCACAGAAGCATATTCCTATGAAGAATCATTAAATTTATGTAGAAAATTAATACTACGAACATGTTGGCCACCTTGAAGTTGAATCAAGAAAGAAATGAAAGATAATTAATTGTGAATTGTTTAGTATGAACCATTGAAGAGTCCAAAAGTAATGATGTTTTGCAATATGTTATATACAAAATTTAGTAGTAAGTTCGATAGAATATAACTCTATTTATAATATAAAAATAGAAAACAATATATACAGGAGAGACACTGTATTATATCCCAAATTAACATGACCGATGCATAAAGATTGTTTGGGTGCAAGTACCAGATATTACAATGTAATAGATGTGCAACGTTAGATGAAATTAGAGTAAGTTCAACATGTAGGTGGACACATTCGAATCTATGGGATTGCACCAATTGGATATCATAACATTTTTAAAAAAATTATAGGGAAACACAAGGACTCTCTGGCGTATTTATATTAAACTTTGAATGAGATACAAACGTAGTCCAAGAGAAAAATGATATCAAAGGGATTCCAGTTGAGGCATCAACTTAAAGTAAATAGTATTACCTTTTTATGGCTTTGTTATAAGACGATAATTCACTTTGATCGGAGGCATGTACTCAATCAATCTAAACACATGTCCAACAGATTCAATAAAATCTAGCCGCGCAAATGCGCGGGCGACACCGCTAGTTGATACAAAATAAAAACACAAATGGAAAAGAAGCACTCCATCCATGCAAGCTTCCGTGAATTAAATCAAATCTGCAAAATGGTAAACAAGAAGTTAGAAGAAGAAGAAGAGAAGAAGAAGAAGAAGAAGAAGACTAGAAGAATACTAGAAGAAGAAGAACACTAGAAGAATACTAGAAGAAGAATAAGAAGAAGAATAAGAAGAAGACTATAAGCTTATTATGTAAACTTGATCATTTTGTGCTAACATAAGTAATTTTGGAGCTAACCTATAGGAAACTAAGCATATAAGCTCTAAGTTAGCATATTAGAGCCAACTTAGGTAAAATGAAGCTAACCTATGTCATTTTGGAAAAGAAGAAGAATAAGAAGAAGACTATAAGCTTATTATGTAAACTTGATCATTTTGTGCTATCATAAGTAATTTTGGAGCTAACCTATAGGAAACTAAGCATATTAGAGATAACATAGGTAACTAAGTATATATATATATATATATATATATATCATTTTGGAGATCTGACATACCTAACATAGTTCAGTTCTCATTGTTCTTCTCCTTCTCCTTCCTCAGCCTGATGCGCCAAGAGCGGCGAGGCGGTGGAGGAAGCTGTGGGATGTAGTCTTCTACCACAATTAGCGTGGTCATGTCGCCCAGCTATGGGATCGCCGGCGCCACCACCGGTGCGTGGTCATTGTCAGGCACCACCAGCATCGCGGGGCCACCTTCAGGCAGGACGGGCACGACCATCTCTAGGTCATCCTCAGCCACCACCATCTCTTCCCATGGTCAGCCACCACCATCTCTTGCCCATGGTCAGCCACCACCATCTCTTGCCCATGGTCAGCCACCACCATCTCTTGCCCATGGTCAGCCACCACCATCTCTTGCCCTTGGTCAGCCACTACCAGCGCTAGGTCATCCTCAGCCTGATGCCCATCGTCATCCTGCAGCTCCTCATCCCCACTCTGCTCCTCTTCTCACCCACTCCAGTCCGGATCATCCTTCTTGTTGTCAGAATCGCAGCTGCTTTTGCTAAAGCCAGAATCGTTGTTGCTTTTGCTACAGCCATAATCGCTGCTACTTTGGTTGTAGCCAGTGTCGCTGCTGCTGCTTCCCATTGCCTGTCCAAATGCAACAATGACCTTTAACAATCGATGTGAGACAAAGCCAAATGTAGAGGAACAAGAAGAGGCAGAACGCACTGGCATGTTCGTCGTCAGCGTAGCGCATGCGACACATAGTCGCCTTGAAAACCTTCACGATGAGCATTGTGGCGTCATCGTCGTACCTGAAGAGAAGAAAGTACCCGGTCCGCAGGTCGTAGGCACAGTAGAACTTCTCCCAGCCACGGCACAGGTACATGTGGCCTTCCTCGATCGCCAACTCCACGCCCCACAGCCTGCGAACCCCGCTGCCGGCCTGTCGGAGCTTCAGATTATCTGGCAGATCTCCACCCAGCATGTTCATAAAAGTGTCAGGTAGCCTCTGCAATTTGGGACAAGGAGTGATGTAGCAAACAATAGAGTTATCATATGAAATAGGTGAAGGGGAGATCTCTCGTTTTATATACCTGCCTCGTGGCTGATACTGAAGTCCCAAGTATGATACTGAAGAACTCGAAAGCATCCAACTCGTACTTCGGTGAGGCAGAGCGGCGGTGGCTGCTTCCCCCCATCTCTGATAAGCAGCAGAAGAGACCAATTAATACCCTTACAACATTTGAGCAATGAAGATAATCAACTACACCAATGCACTTGTGGACATTTGATGGCTCTAGTTGAATTTATTAGTACCACTAGTCGTCAAAAAATGCAAAGTAGGCAACTAGCTAGCAGTATAAAAACATTCATCTAAAGAAAAGAAAAAACTGCAAAACGTGGCGGAACCCTAAATAAGAAAGTATGAAAAAGTGTCTTCTTCTTATTCTTCTTCATCTCCTCCTCCTCCTCTCCTCTTTCTTCTTCTTCTTCTTTCTCCTCCTCCTCCTCCTCCTCTTCTTCTTCTTCTTCTTTCTTCTCCTCTTTTCTTCTACTTCTTCTTCTTCTTCTTTCTTCTTCTCCTCCTCCTCCTCTTCTTCTTCTTCCTTTTCCTTTCCATCTTCTTCTTCTCCACCTTTCTTCTTTTCTTGTTCTCCTTTTTCTTTCTTCTCCCTCCTCCTCCTCCTCTTCTCCTTCTTCTTTTCAATGAACAGAATTGCTCCCGGCAACGACAAGCATTCATCCTTTTCTTTTCAGACTGCACAAGCAGTCATTTCAGTGGCTCGGTCAGTATACATGGACTGAGACTTCAGAATGGGACACCAGAGCGACAATTTTTTTGCTGAATAGCTAACGGATAGGCCAAGCCAAGAAGCACAATTGGCTCAGTGCTGTCCTCGGCCATTAAGCATTAGTCAAAAGAGTCGTGAAATCACTACTTGGTAACCAATTTCCTATGCACTTCTAGGACCTAGAGATGTTACGAAAATGTGGCGTAAAATTGGCAGACCAGTAAGTATCGGAGCCAATGCATGAGCTCATGGCTGCAGATTATACGAGGGAGACCACAAGGGGCGGCACTGAGCAAAAGAAGAAAAGAAAAGCGACAGATGCTAGAAATCACGTGCATGTCCCACATTTCCAACTTAACCTAAAAATAATCAGGTGCTACCAAGAAAGAGAGCATCATCTCCTTACAACTGCTACGGACAACCACCCTTTAATTTCCAAGACATAATAATGATAAGAACACACAAAAATAGAAGGTTTTCAGGAGGAAAACCCCAAACCTGGGAAGTATTTTTGGGCTCAAGCTTCTACTCTAAAACCGGACCAATTTCTTTTTTCTTTTTGAACCGGAATACTCATTCCATTACTAAACCCGCGCAGCACAATCGCTGGCGACCAGCACCGAAACAAAGTCTGGAGCTAAAGCAACATACCACACAATTTCTAGCTAAATCGAACGGAACGTGTCGCTCCTGCTCTGGCTATCTGAACTAGAGCGCCACAAAACAAAACCGTGACGGAGCACAGGCAGGCGGCCGACAGAGCACGAGCCCTGAACCGGTTGCAGAACACCCACCCCGTACCCGTAGAGAACCAATCTGCAACATTCAAACCACTTCCCAGTGCCACACCCGCACCAATGTACCCATCGCAGCAGGCTATGTAAGAAGCCGGAGACCCAGGGAACGCCAACAGCCCGCGGCATCTGGGCCGAGCAACCCCAATCCCGCTACTAGCAAACAGGAGCAACTATAGCAGAGCAAACACGGCGGCCGAGTTCGCCGGCAAAACCTACCGGAAACACCTCCCCGCGCCCTAATTCACCCAGAGACCTGCACCAAAACATGGCGCGACCTGCCCATCTAAACCTGGGACGACCACGGCAGAATGCGACGGCCCGGCTGCCGAATTCACCGGGCGAGGCGTGGCGCAGCGCCGGGAGACCGGGGGGTGAGGAGGTAGGGGGTCGGGGCGGTAGCTTACCTTGACCAGCACCGAAACAAAGTCAGCGCCGTTCGGGCGACGGGGCCCCGGGGCGGGGTGCCGGGACGGGGCGCCAGAGCGGTGGCTGGTGGTGGGGGCGACGGGGCGAGGGGCGGTGGGGCCAGGGGGCGGTGGTGGGTGGCGGCGGGTGGTTGGGACAGTGGGGCGACGGGGCGAGGGGAGGTGGGGCAAGGGGGCAGCGAGGGGAGGGAGGGTGACGGGGCGAGGGGAAGTGGGGCTCGGCATTACTAACAATTTTTTTTTAATTTTTTTTTCAAAACTACTAATGGCGCCCGGTGGGTGTGCTGCGTCATTACTATGTCAACTAGTAATGGCGCACTATACCACGGTGCGCCATTAGTAACAATTTTTTTTCAAAACTACTAATGGCGCACCGCACACCAGATGTGCCATTAGTAATATATTACTAATGGCGCACCAACACATAGTGCGCCATTAGTATATAGTAATGGTGCACCACATGTCTGGTGCGCCATTAGTGGCCATATCATCTATAGCCCTTTTCCTAGTAGTGTCGGGACACGGCGGCAGCGATGCCCGTGAGGGGGGCACACCCCGGTGCCGCGTGCCAGGTGCCTGCGCCTGCAAACACGCGTGCACAACTGTAGGAGGGCCCACCCCAACACCTGGTGGCATTGCTACCCCCCTCCCACACGTACCTCATCCCGTCTAACCCTCACCCAGAAGACCACCGGGTCTAGCCCTTTGACTTTCGTCGGACGGGGTTTGAACGAGCGGACCTTTTCACCTGGTTGTCATAGCCCAGCCCATAGCTACACCCCCCAACACAGTCTGGGCCCAACCAACCCCCTAGATTCCCTATGTGTCGGCCCGACGTGGCCGTTTCCCCCTCGGGGACACGGCGGCAGCAACACACATGAGGGGGGGCACCCTGGAGCCGCGTGCCGGGTGCCTGCACCTAACACAATGCTTCCACAACCATAGGAGGGACCACCACAACACATGGCGGCATTGCTACCAACCCCCAAGTACCCCGTCCTGTCTAACCCTGACATAGACGACCGCCGGGTATAGCCCTTTGACTTTCGCCGGACGGGGTTTGACCGATGGACCTTTTCACCTGGTTGTCATAGCCTAGCCCATAGCTACACCCTCCAACACCCTCCCAGCCCAACCCACCCCAAGATTCCCTCTGTGTTTGCCCGACGTGGTCGTTTCCCCCCTCCAGGACATGGGGCAGCAACGCCCGTGAGGGGGGGCACACCCCAGAGCCGCGTATCGGGTGCCTGCGCCTTCCACCACTCTTCCACAATCGTAGGAGGGCCCACCGCAACACCTGGCGGCATTGCTACCCCACCCCCTAGGTACCCCGTCCCGTCTAACCCTGACACAGATGACCGCCGGATCTAGCCCTTTGACTTTTCACCGGACGGGGTTTTACCGGTGGACCTTTTCACCTGGTTATCATAGCCCAGCCCATAGCTACACCTCCCAACACCGTCCCGGCCCAACCCACCCCAAGATTCCCTTCGTGTCAGCCCGATGTGGCCGTTTCGCTCCTTTGGGACACGACGGCAGCGACGCCCGTGAGGGGGGCACACCCCGGAGCCGCGTGTCGGGTGCCTGCACCTGTCACCACGCGTCCACAATCATAGGAGAGGCCACCGCAACACCTGGCGGCATTGCTACCCCCCCCAAGGTACCCCGTCCTGTCTAACCCTGACACAAACGACCGCCTGGTCTAGCCCTTTGACTTTCGCCAGACGGGGTTTGACCGGTGGACCTTTGCACGTGGTTGCCATAGCCCAGCCCATAGCTACACCCCCCAACATCGTCCCGGCCCAACCCACCCAAAGATTCCCTCCGTGTCGGCCCGACATGGCCGTTTCCCCCCTCTAGAACACAGCGGCAGCGCGTCCCGTGAGGGGGGCACACCCCGGAGCCATGTGTCGGGTGCCTGCACCTGCCACCATACTTCCACAACCGTAGGAGGGCCCACCGCATCACCTGGCGGCATTGCTACCCCCCCAGGTACCCCGTCCCGTCTAACCCTGACACAGACGACCCTCGGGCTAGCCCTTTGATCTTCGCCGGACGGGGTTTGATCGGTGGACCTTTTCACCTGGTTTTCATAGCCCAGCCCATAGCTACACCCCCAACACCATCCTGGCCCAACCACTCCAAGATTCCGTCCGTGTCGGCCCGACGTGGTCATTTCCCGCCTCCCGGACACGGCGGCAGCGACGCTCGTGAGGGGCACACGCACACACACACACACACACACACACACACACACACACACATATATATATATATATATATATATACATAAACACTATTCTGATCACGGGATCGGAATAATATTCTGATCACAACCTGAACTGCCTGAGTAACGCGCCTGAACTTCCCTCTGTACTAACCTGACCTTCGGGCTATCTTCGCAACCGTTGCTTCCCCTATGAATTTTTCTGATCATTTTTGTTGTTTGTGATGTAAGTGTAATGTGGACACGTTTTTTAGAGTCTAAATGCTTGTTTTGATTCGGATTCTAGCACGTTGGCGGATTTGCTCTCGGGGTCATGATGAACTTGTTTCTGTTACAAGTTTAATGCATGTTTTGGATGTTGTCGAAGTTCTGGAACGATGGGGATTAGGTTTTGGTCCGAGTTTGGAGCTCAAATTCTTTGTTATTTCAAACAAATTTGAAATTGCCCGTGTTCTTCGTCCGTCTGAGATGCAACCCGCGCTTCTATTGATTTCTTGTTTTTCTTTAAAGTTTGCTGCCTGATTTGCGTACTCTAGTGAAATTCGAGGCTTACTAAGCCGTAAATTTTAATCGGGAGGGTCCTTACGGTTTGATTTCTAGCGATTTGATGTTGGCACTCCCGCGGGTTTTTGCACATGTTATTTTAGCGGTTTTGAAATTTGCCCTCTGGTCATTTTAGTTGTCGAAAGGTAGTCGCCAGATCATTTCCGAGGGGGTGCGGACGTGTTGCAATCTTGTGCAGATGATTTTATGCTTCGGACGAATTCGTTTTTTCATTATTTCCAGATCTTCTAATGGTCGTTGTACAAGCTGGACTTCTGTGTTTTCATACCTGAACTTCTTCTTTTCCTTCGTTGGATCCTGTCGGGGCTGGGCGGCTCGGTATCAGGATCGGGGGAGGATCAGGTGGATCCTGTTCGGTCTGTCCGGGTTTCTGTGCTGGACTTCTGTGTTGTCATACCTAAACTTCTTCTTTTCTTTCGCTGCAAGATAATGCAGCAAGTCATTTGTATCAGAAACCCTTACTAGATTTCTTCTGCAAATTTTTTGTAGCTAGTGTGTAAGCGTGGAGCTGGACCACATGCACGTGCATTCTCTTTTTCCCTTAGTCTATGTTTTGGCATAGTTTTTTTATCATCCACTTATCTTCAGTAATATCTGGACTTCTCTTTATTTATTATGGTTGAACTTCTGGTTTTCCAGATTACATTCCACATTTGCAAGGCGAAGGCGCATGGTGCTCTATATTTTCTTTGTTTGGTTTCCTTTTTTATTTTTAATTCTTCAGATGTTCTTTTTTATACTTTTGTCTCGTGAACAATCATGGGATTAGCCCAAGTATGCATGCACTTTTTCCAAATCATGTAAGGGTCGTTATAGAAGCTGGACTTCTATGTTGTTTATATGTGAACTTCTGCTTTTCCCTTCTTTGCAAACTAATAAAGCAAGTCCTCTGTATTTCCTTCTTTTTTATGTTACTTTTCATTCTTTGCCTTGGTTTGGATTTTTTTTGACTTAGTCCCGTGAATAGCCATGTAATTGGGCGATGGATATGCGTATTTTTTTATTTTTTCTAGTATGTTTTTGTACTTATAATAGTTGTTGTTCTTCGCTGATAACTATCCTGAACTTCAGTGTGATAATCTTTTTTAACATGTTAAATTGAGGTTATTATTTTTTGGTTTTAAATATTTTGTAGACATTGAAATCTGCCTATACCTTTGTAACTGAACTAAGCCATTATTCACAGCCTGAACTTCTCATATAAAAGTGGTGAGAGCCATCACACTATGCACTGAGCTGAGCATCTGCAAATACCTTTTGTACCTAAACTGAGCACCCTTCACAGAATGAACTTGACATCCTGTTTTTTAATTCTACAATATTTGATTACTTATATATACCTGAACTGAGCACTGTCCACAACCTGAATTTCTTGTTTTGCAAAGGGGAAATATTGTCTACAGTAAAAAAAACCTGAACCTTCATGAGTTTTGAATGGTTGGACTACTAGTGCATACCAACATGACCTTCATGTCATATCACATGCATGTTTTATTTTTCCTTTTATTTATTTATTGCACAGAACCAGATACATACCAACCTGAACTCTAGCACACTTTCTAGTTGAACTTCACATGTGAATGTGAATGCAGGCAGATTTTATAGTATTTGTAGCTTGGACTGAGGCTCACACACCACCTGAACTTCACATAGCTGTAAGCAAATAACAAACCGAAGGAAGGAAGAAGTTCCACCATACCCTTGCTAGAAATTCGGCCAACCTTTTTCCAGCAGTTGATAGGCCACCTTGAGAACAATTCGTCGGGGAGGTAGGAGAGGAATTCCATGGCAATCCATGTCTTGCAGGGGGCGCGAAGTTCATCTGCACGAAGCAAGAAGGTAAGAGAAGGCAAGATTGAAGAAGAAGGCAAAATTGGGAGGAAGTTCATGTACTTTTGCCGCTGAATTTGAGGGCGCGGCCGATGCCGCCTCCATGGAGGAGTTGCTCCGTTGGTCGCGCCGCTCACTGTAGCTTGCGTCGGGGCCGCCATCTGGTCTGCCAAGGCTTCGGGCGGTGACGATGGGACGAGGATGCGGCTTCCTGAAGTCCATGGCGGCTTCGCCGCGTCCAGGCGACGCGGGCTCCCTCGCGCTGGCGTCCGCCGTCGCTCGCTCCCCCGCGCCGATGGTCGGCCAGGAGCTGGAGACGGAGGGGAGGCGGCGGATCCGGTCAGCCAGGAGCTGGGGAAGGAGGGGAGGCGGTGGATCCGGCCGGGCAGGAGCTGGGGATGGAAGGGAGGCGGCGGATCCGGCGAAGATCGGCGGCCAGGAGGGGGGAGGTCGGGGGATCGAGGGGAGGACGGGGGCTGGGGCGGCTCGGGATCGGGGTCAGATGTATCCTTTTGGGGCGGCTCGGGATCAGGTGTGATTCTGTCGGGCCGGGTCGGCAGTTCAGGAAGTTCGGGAGGGCCCTATCGGGCCCTATATATGGGCTTCTGTGATCCAAATAACTATTCTAATCGGGATATGTTTTCTGTACATAAGGCACAATTAAGTTAATCAAATTAGTTTTTTTGTTTTGCGGGTGAAGCAAGGCCCGTGTGGGGGGCAATCGATATATATATAATCGAGATATGTTTTATGTACATAAGGCAGATTTAAGTTAATAGTTTTGGAAAAACTAAAAAGGAAATAAGAGAAAATAAATAAAATATTAAAATATTATTAGAAATCTACGCCTACAGCAATGCCATCGGCATAGCTATGGCCACGGAATGGTAGAGCCCTGGATCGATGACGTGGCTGAAGGAAATATGCCCTAGAGGCAATAATAAAGTTATTATTTATTTCCTCATATCATGATAAATGTTTATTATTCATGCTAGAATTGTATTAACCGGAAACATAATACATGTGTGAATATACAGACAAACAGAGTGTCACTAGTATGCCTCTACTTGACTAGCTTGTTAATCAAAGATGGTTATGTTTCCTAACCATGAACAAGGAGTTGTTATTTGATTAACAAGGTCACATCATTAGTTGAATGATCTGATTGACATGACCCATTCCGTTAGCTTAGCACTCGATCGTTTTAGTATGTTGCTATTGCTTCCTTCATGACTTATACATGTTCCTGTGACTATGAGATTATGCAACTCCCGTTTACCGGAGGAACACTTTGTGTGCTACCAAACATCACAACGTAACTGGGTGATTATAAAGGTGCTCTACAGGTGTCTCCAAAGGTACTTGTTGAGTTGGCGTATTTCGAGATTAGGATTTGTCACTCCGAATGTCGGAGAGGTATCTCTGGGCCCTCTCGGTAATACACATCACTTAAGCCTTGCAAGCATTTCAACTAATGAGTTAGTTGCGAGATGATGTATTACGGAACGAGTAAAGAGACTTGCCGGTAACAAGATTGAACTAGGTACTGGATACCGATGATCGAATCTCGGGCAAGTAACATACCGATGACAAAGGGAACAACGTATGTTGTTGTGCGGTTTGACCGATAAAGATCTTCGTAGAATATGTAGGAACCAATATGGGCATCCAGGTCCCGCTATTGGTTATTGACCGGAGACGTGTCTCGGTCATGTCTACATTGTTCTCGAACCGTAGGGTCCGCACGCTTAAGGTTTCGATGACAGTTTATTATGAGTTTATGTATTTTGATGTACCGAAGGTTGTTCGGAGTCCCGGATGTGATCACGGACATGACGAGGAGTCTCGAAATGGTCGAGACATAAAGATTGATATATTGGACGGATATATTTGGACACCGGAAAGGTTCCGGGTGAGATTGGGAATATACCGGAGTTCCGGGAGGTTACCGGAACCCCCCGGTAAGTATATGGGCCTTATTGGGCCTTAGTGGAAGGGAGGGAGAAGGAGCAAGGGAGGGGGCGCCCCCCCCCAAGCCCAATCCGAATTGGGAGGGGGGCCGGCCCCCCCTTTCCTTCTCTCCTCCCCCTCTTCCTTCCTTCTCCTACTCCTAATAGGAAAGGGGGGCCAAACCTACTTGGAGTAGGTTTGCCCCCCCTATGGCGCGCCTCCTCCCTTAGGCCGGCCTCCTCCTCCCTCCCTCCTTTATATACGGGGGCGGGGGGCACCCTAGACACACAAGTTGATCATTGAGATCGTTCCTTAGCCGTGTGCGGTGCCCCCCTCCACGATATTACACCTCGGTCATATTGTAGCGGTGCTTAGGCGAAGCCCTGCGACAGGAGAACATCAAGATCGTCACCACGCCGTCGTGCTGACGGAACTCCTCCCACGCGCCTCTGCTGGATCGGAGATCGGGGTGCGTCATCGAGCTGTACGTGTGTCAAGAACTCGGAGGTGCCGGAGTAACGGTGCTTGGATCGGTTGGACCGGGAGGACGTACGACTACTTCCTCTACGTTGCGTCAACGCTTCCGCTTCGGTCTACGAGGGTACGTAGACAACACTCTCCCCTCTCGTTGCTATGCATCACCATGATCTTGCGTGTGCGTAGGAAATTTTTGAAATTACTACGTTCCCCAACAGTGGCATCCGAGCCTAGGTTTTTATGGTTTGATGTTATATGCACGAGTAGAACACAAGTGAGTTGTGGGCGATATAAGTCATACTGCTTACCAGCATGTCATACTTTGGTTCGGCGGTATTGTTGGATGAAGCGGCCCGGACCGACATTACGCGTACGCTTACGCGAGACTGGTTTTACCGCCGTGCTTTGCACACAGGTGACTAGCGGGTGTCAGTTTCTCCAACTTTAGTTGAACCGAGTGTGGCTACGCCCGGTCCTTGCGAAGGTTAAAACAGCATCAACTTGACAAACTATCGTTGTGGTTTTGATGCGTAGGTGAGATTGGTTCTTGCTTAAGCCCGTAGCAGCCACGTAAAACTTGCAACAACAAAGTAGAGGATGTCTAACTTGTTTTTGCAGGGCATGTTGTGATGTGATATGGCCAAGACATGATGCTATATTTTATTGTATGAGATGATCATGTTTTGTAACCGAAGTTATCGGCAACTGGCAGGAGCCATATGGTTGTCGCTTTATTGTATGAAATGCAAATGCCCTGTAATTGCTTTACTTTATCACTAAGCGGTAGCGATAGTCGTAGAAGCAATATATGGCGTAAACGACAACGATGCTATGATGGAGATCAAGGTGTTGCGCCGGTGACGATGGTGATCATGATGGTGCTTCGGAGATGGAGATCACAAGCACAAGATGATGATGGCCATATCATATCACTTATATTGATTGCATGTGATGTTTATCCTTTATGCATCTTATCTTGCTTTGATTGACGGTAGCATTTTAAGATGATCTCTCACTAAAAAAATTATCAAGAAGTGTTCTCCCTGAGTATGCACCGTTGCCAAAGTTCATCGTGCCCAGACACCACGTGATGATCGGGTGTGATAAGCTCTACGTCCATCTACAACGGGTGCAAGCCAGTTTTGCACACGCAGAATACTCAGGTTAAACTTGACGAGCCTAGCATATGCAGATATGGCCTCGAAACACGGAGACCGAAAGGTCGAGCTTGAATCATATAGTAGATATGATCAACATAAGATGTTCACCATTGAAAACTACTCCATCTCACGTGATGATCGGTTATGGTTTAGTTGATTTGGATCACGTGATCACTTAGATGACTAGAGAGATGTCTGTCTAAGTGGGAGTTCTTAAGTAATATGATTAATTGAACTTAAATTTATCATGAACTTAGTACCTGATAGTATCTTGCTTGTCTATGTTGATTGTAGATAGATGGCCCGTGTTGTTGTTCCGTTGAATTTTAATGCGTTCCTTGAGAAAGCTAAGTTGAAAGATGATGGTAGCAACTACGCGGACTGGGTCCGTAACTTGAGGATTATCCTCATTGCTGCACAGAAAAATTACGTCTTGGAAGCACCGTTGGGTGCCAGGCCTGCTGCTGATGCAACTGACGACGTTAAGAACGTCTGGCAGAGCAAAGCTGATGACTACTCGATAGTTCAATGTGCCATGCTTTACGGCTTAGAACCGGGACTTCAATGACGTTTTGAACGTCATGGAGCATATGAGATGTTCCAGGAATTGAAGTTAATATTCCAGAAGAATGCCCGGATTGAGAGATATTAAGTCTCCAATAAGTTCTATAGCTGTAAGATGGAGGAGAATAGTTCTGTCAGTGAGCACATACTCAAGATGTCTGGGTATTGTAATCACTTGATTCAACTGGGAGTTACTCTTCCGGATGATAGCGTCATTGATAGAATTCTCCAATCACTTCCACCAAGCTACAAGAGCTTCGTGATGAACTATAATATGCAAGGGATGGATAAGACGATTCCCGAGCTCTTCGCAATGCTAAAGGCTGCGGAGGTAGAAATCAAGAAGGAGCATCAAGTGTTGATGGTTAGAAAGACCACTAGTTTCAAGAAAAAGGGCAAAGGGAAGAAGAAGGGGAACTTCAAGAAGAACAGCAAACAAGTTGCTGCTCAAGAGAAGAAACCCAAGTCCGGACCTAAGCCTGAAACTTAGTGCTTCTACTGCAAGCAGACTGGTCACTGGAAGCGGAACTGCCCCAAGTATTTGTTGGGGAACGTAGTAATTTCAAAATTTTCCTATGCACACGCAAGATCATGGTGATGCATAGCAATGAGAGGGGAGAGTGTTGTCTACGTATCCTCGTAGACCGAAGCGGAAGCGTTGACACAACATAGAGGAAGTAGTCGTACGTCCTCCCGGTCCAACCGATCCAAGCACCGTTACTCCGGCACCTCCGAGTTCTTGACACACGTACAGCTCGATGACGCACCCCGATCTCCGATCCAGCAGAGGCGCAGGGAGGAGTTCCGTCAGCACGACAGCGTGGTGACGATCTTGATGTTCTCCTGTCGCGGGGCTTCGCCTAAGCACCGCTACAATATAACCGAGGTGTAATATCATGGAGGGGGGGCACCGCACACGGCTAAGGAACGATCTCAATGATCAACTTGTGTGTCTAGGGTGCCCCCCGCCCCCGTATATAAAGGAGGGAGGGAGGAGGAGGCCGGCCTAAGGGGGAGGCGCGCCCTAGGGGGGGCAAACCTACTCCAAGTAGGTTTGGCCCCCCTTTCCTATTAGGAGTAGGAGAAGGAAGGAAGAGGGGGAGGAGAGAAGGAAAGGGGGGGCCGGCCCCCCTCCCAATTCGGATTGGGCTTGGGGGGGGGCGCCCCCTCCCTTGCTCCTTCTCCCTCCCTTCCACTAAGGCCCAATAAGGCCCATATACTTACCGGGGGGTTCCGGTAACCTCCCGGAACTCCGGTATATTCCCAATCTCACCCGGAACCTTTCCGGTGTCCAAATATATCCGTCCAATATATCAATCTTTATGTCTCGACCATTTCGAGACTCCTCGTCATGTCCGTGATCACATCCGGGACTCCGAACAACCTTCGGTACATCAAAATACATAAACTCATAATATAACTGTCATCGAAACCTTAAGCGTGCGGACCCTACGGTTCGAGAACAATGTAGACATGACCGAGACACGTCTCCGGTCAATAACCAATAGCGGGACCTGGATGCCCATATTGGTTCCTACATATTCTACGAAGATCTTTATCGGTCAAACCGCACAACAACATACGTTGTTCCCTTTGTCATCGGTATGTTACTTGCCCGAGATTCGATCGTCGGTATCCAATACCTAGTTCAATCTCGTTACCGGCAAGTCTCTTTACTCGTTCCGTAATACATCATCTCGCAACTAACTCATTAGTTGAAATGCTTGCAAGGCTTAAGTGATGTGTATTACCGAGAGGGCCCAGAGATACCTCTCCGACATTCGGAGTGACAAATCCTAATCTCGAAATACGCCAACTCAACAAGTACCTTTGGAGACACCTGTAGAGCACCTTTATAATCACCCAGTTACGTTGTGACGTTTGGTAGCACACAAAGTGTTCCTCCGGTAAACGGGAGTTGCATAATCTCATAGTCACAGGAACATGTATAAGTCATGAAGGAAGCAATAGCAACATACTAAACGATCGGGTGCTAAGCTAACGGAATGGGTCATGTCAATCAGATCATTCAACTAATGATGTGACCTTGTTAATCAAATAACAACTCCTTGTTCATGGTTAGGAAACATAACCATCTTTGATTAACAAGCTAGTCAAGTAGAGGCATACTAGTGACACTCTGTTTGTCTATATATTCACACATGTATTATGTTTCTGGTTAATACAATTCTAGCATGAATAATAAACATTTATCATGATATAAGGAAATAAATAATAACTTTATTATTGCCTCTAGGGCATATTTCCTTCAGTCTCCCACTTGCACTAGAGTCAATAATCTAGATTACACAGTAATGATTCTAACACCCATGGAGTCTTGGTGTTGATCATGTTTTGCTCGTGGAAGAGGCTTAGTCAACGGGTCTGCAACATTCAGATCCGTATGTATCTTGCAAATCTCTATGTCTCCCACCTGGACTAGATCCCGGATGGAATTGAAGCGTCTCTTGATGTGCTTGGTTCTCTTGTGAAATCTGGATTCCTTCGCTAAGGCAATCGCTCCAGTATTGTCACAAAAGATTTTCATTGGACCCGATGCACTAGGTATGACACCTAGATCGGATATGAACTCCTTCATCCAGACTCCTTCATTGGCTGCTTCCGAAGCAGCTATGTATTCCGCTTCACACGTAGATCCCGCCACGACGCTTTGCTTTGAACTGCACCAACTGACAGCTCCACCGTTTAATGTAAACACGTATCCGGTTTGCGATTTAGAATCGTCCGGATCAGTGTCAAAGCTTGCATCAACGTAACCATTTACGATGAGCTCTTTGTCACCTCCATATACGAGAAACATATCCTTAGTCCTTTTCAGGTATTTCAGGATGTTCTTGACCGCTGTCCAGTGATCCACTCCTGGATTACTTTGGTACCTCCCTGCTAGACTTATAGCAAGGCACACATCAGGTCTGGTACACAGCATTGCATACATGATAGAGCCCTTTCTCTCTATCTTCTGCAGTGGTCGGGCTTTGAGTCTTACTCAACTTCACACCTTGCAATACAGGCAAGAACCCTTTCTTTGCTTGATCCATTTTGAACTTCTTCAAAACTTTGTCAAGGTATGTGCTTTGTGAAAGTCCAATTAAGCGTTTTGATCTATCTCTATAGATCTTAATGCCCAATATGTAAGCAGCTTCACCGAGGTCTTTCATTGAAAAACTTTTATTCAAGTATCCCTTTATGCTATCCAGAAATTCTATATCATTTCCAATCAATAATATGTCATCCACATATAATATTAGAAATGCTACAGAGCTCCCACTCACTTTCTTGTAAATACAGGCTTCTCCAAAAGTCTGTATAAACCCAAATGCTTTGATCACACTATCAAAACGTTTATTCCAACTCCGAGAGGCTTGCACCAGTCCATAAATGGATCGCTGGAGCTTGCACACTTTGTTAGCTCCCTTTGGATCGATAAAACCTTCTGGTTGCATCATATACAACTCTTCTTCCAGAAATCCATTCAGGAATGCAGTTTTTACATCCATTTGCCAAATTTCATAATCATAAAATGCGGCAATTGCTAACATGATTCGGACAGACTTAAGCATCGCTACGGGTGAGAAGGTCTCATCGTAGTCAACCCCTTGAACTTGTCGAAAACCTTTTGCAACAAGTCGAGCTTTGTAGACAGTAACATTACCGTCAGCGTCAGTCTTCTTCTTGAAGATCCATTTATTCTCAATTGCTTGCCGACCATCGGGCAAGTCAACCAAAGTCCATACTTTGTTCTCATACATGGATCCCATCTCAGATTTCATGGCTTCAAGCCATTTTGCGGAATCTGGGCTCACCATCGCTTCTTCATAGTTCGTAGGTTCATCATGATCTAGTAGCATGACTTCCAGAATAGGATTACCGTACCACTCTGGTGCGGATCTTACTCTGTTCGACCTACGAGGTTCTGTATTAACTTGATCTGAAGTTCTATGATCATCATCATCAACTTCCTCACTAGTTGGTTTTGACGTCACAGAAACCGGTTCCTGTGATGTATTATTTTCCAACAAGGGAGTAGGTACAGTTACCTCATCAAGTTCTACTTTCCTCCCACTCACTTCTTTCGAGAGAAACTCCTTCTCTAGAAAGGATCCATTCTTAGCAACGAATGTCTTGCCTTCGGATCTGTGATAGAAGGTGTACCCAACTGTCTCCTTTGGGTATCCTATGAAGACACATTTCTCCGATTTGGGTTCGAGCTTATCAGGTTGAAGCTTTTTCACATAAGCATCGCATCCCCAAACTTTAAGAAACGACAACTTTGGTTTCTTGCCAAACCATAGTTCATAAGGTGTCGTCTCAACGGATTTCGATGGTGCCCTATTTAACGTGAATGTGGCCGTCTCTAAAGCATAACCCCAAAACGATAGCGGTAAATCTGTAAGAGACATCATAGATCGCACCATATCAAGTAAAGTACGATTACGACGTTCGGACACACCATTACGCTGTGGTGTTCCGGGTGGCGTGAGTTGCGAAACTATTCCACATTGTTTTAAGTGTAGACCAAACTCGTAACTCAAATATTCTCCTCCACGATCAGATCGTAGAAACTTTATTTTCTTGTTACGATGATTTTCAACTTCACTCTGAAATTCTTTGAACTTTTCAAATGTTTCAGACTTATGCTTCATTAAGTAGATATACCCATATCTGCTTAAATCATCTGTGAAGGTGAGAAAATAACGATATCCGCCACGAGCCTCAACATTCATCGGACCACATACATCTGTATGTATGATTTCCAACAAATCTGTTGCTCTCTCCATAGTACCGGAGAACGGCGTTTTGGTCATCTTGCCCATGAGGCACGGTTCGCAAGTACCAAGTGATTCATAATCAAGTGGTTCCAAAAGCCATCAGTATGGAGTTTCTTCATGCGCTTTACACCGATATGACCTAAACGGCAGTGCCACAAATAAGTTGCACTATCATTATCAACTCTGCATCTTTTGGCTTCAACACTATGAATATGTGTATCACTACTATCGAGATTCATCAAAAATAGACCACTCTTCAAGGGTGCATGACCATAAAAGATATTACTCATATAAATAGAACAACCATTATTCTCTGATTTAAATGAATAACCGTCTCGCATCAAACAAGATCCAGATATAATGTTCATGCTCAACGCTGGCACCAAATAACAATTATTTAGGTCTAATACTAATCCCGAAGGTAGATGTAGAGGTAGCGTGCCGACCGCGATCACATCGACTTTGGAACCATTTCCCACGCGCATCGTCACCTCGTCCTTTGCCAGTGTTCGCTTAATCCGTAGTCCCTGTTTCGAGTTGCAAATATTAGCAACAGAACCAGTATCAAATACCCAGGTGCTACTGCGAGCTCTAGTAAGGTACACATCAATAACATGTATATCACATATACCTTTGTTCACCTTGCCATCCTTCTTATCCGCCAAATACTTGGGGCAGTTCCGCTTCCAGTGACCAGTCTGCTTGCAGTAGAAGCACTCAGTTTCAGGCTTAGGTCCAGACTTGGGTTTCTTCTCTTGAGCAGCAACTTGTTTGCTGTTCTTCTTGAAGTTCCCCTTCTTCTTCCCTTTGCCCTTTTTCTTGAAACTAGTGGTCTTGTTGACCATCAACACTTGATGCTCCTTCTTGATTTCTACCTCCGCAGCCTTTAGCATTGCGAAGAGCTCGGGAATCGTCTTATCCATCCCTTGCATATTATAGTTCATCACGAAGCTCTTGTAGCTTGGTGGAAGTGATTGGAGAATTCTGTCAATGACGCTATCATCCGGAAGAGTAACTCCCAGTTGAATCAAGTGATTACAATACCCAGACATCTTGAGTATGTGCTCACTGACAGAACTATTCTCCTCCATCTTGCAGCTATAGAACTTATTGGAGACTTCATATCTCTCAATCCGGGCATTCTTCTGGAATATTAACTTCAACTCCTGGAACATCTCATATGCTCCATGACGTTCAAAACGTCGTTGAAGTCCCGGTTCTAAGCCGTAAAGCATGGCACATTGAACTATCGAGTAGTCATCAGCTTTGCTCTGCCAGACGTTCTTAACGTCGTCAGTTGCATCAGCAGCAGGCCTGGCACCCAGCGGTGCTTCCAGGACGTAATTTTTCTGTGCAGCAATGAGGATAATCCTCAAGTTACGGACCCAGTCCGCGTAGTTGCTACCATCATCTTTCAACTTAGCTTTCTCAAGGAACGCATTAAAATTCAACGGAACAACAGCACGGGCCATCTATCTACAATCAACATAGACAAGCAAGATACTATCAGGTACTAAGTTCATGATAAATTTAAGTTCAATTAATCATATTACTTAAGAACTCCCACTTAGACAGACATCTCTCTAGTCATCTAAGTGATCACGTGATCCAAATCAACTAAACCATAACCGATCATCACGTGAGATGGAGTAGTTTTCAATGGTGAACATCTTATGTTGATCATATCTACTATATGATTCACGCTCGACCTTTCGGTCTCCGTGTTCCGAGGCCATATCTGCATATGCTAGGCTCGTCAAGTTTAACCTGAGTATTCTGCGTGTGCAAAACTGGCTTGCACCCGTTGTAGATGGACGTAGAGCTTATCACACCCGATCATCACGTGGTGTCTGGGCACGACGAACTTTGGCAACGGTGCATACTCAGGGAGAACACTTCTTGATAATTTTTAGTGAGAGATCATCTTAAAATGCTACCGTCAATCAAAGCAAGATAAGATGCATAAAGGATAAACATCACATGCAATCAATATAAGTGATATGATATGGCCATCATCATCTTGTGCTTGTGATCTCCATCTCCGAAGCACCATCATGATCACCATCGTCACCGGCGCGACACCTTGATCTCCATCGTAGCATCGTTGTCGTTTACGCCATCTATTGCTTCTACGACTATCGCTACCGCTTAGTGATAAAGTAAAGCAATTACAGGGCGTTTGCATTTCATACAATAAAGCGACAACCATATGGCTCCTGCCAGTTGCCGATAACTTCGGTTACAAAACATGATCATCTCATACAATAAAATATAGCATCATGTCTTGGCCATATCACATCACAACATGCCCTGCAAAAACAAGTTAGACGTCCTCTACTTTGTTGTTGCAAGTTTTACGTGGCTGCTACGGGCTTAAGCAAGAACCAATCTCACCTACGCATCAAAACCACAACGATAGTTTGTCAAGTTGATGTTGTTTTAACCTTCGCAAGGACCGGGCGTAGCCACACTCGGTTCAACTAAAGTTGGAGAAACTGACACCCGCTAGTCACCTGTGTGCAAAGCACGGCGGTAAAACCAGTCTCGCGTAAGCGTACGCGTAATGTCAGTCCGGGCCGCTTCATCCAACAATACCGCCGAACCAAAGTATGACATGCTGGTAAGCAGTATGACTTATATCGCCCACAACTCACTTGTGTTCTACTCGTGCATATAACATCAAACCATAAAAACCTAGGCTCGGATGCCACTGTTGGGGAACATAGTAATTTCAAAATTTTCCTACGCACACGCAAGATCATGGTGATGCATAGCAACGAGAGGGGAGAGTGTTGTCTAAGTATCTTCGTAGACCGAAGCGGAAGCGTTGACACAACATAGAGGAAGTAGTCGTACGTCCTCCCGGTCCAACCGATCCAAGCACCGTTACTCCGGCACCTCCGAGTTCTTGACACACGTACAGCTCGATGACGCACTTTGATCTCCGATCCAGCAGAGGCGCGGGGAGGAGTTCCGTCAGCACGACGGCGTGGTGACGATCTTGATGTTCTCCTGTCGCAGGGCTTCGCCTAAGCACCGCTACAATATGACCGAGGTGTAATATCGTGGAGGGGGGCACCGCACACGGCTAAGGAACGATCTCAATGATCAACTTGTGTGTCTAGGGTTCCGCCCCCCCCCCGCCCTCGTATCTAAAGGAGGGAGGGAGGAGGAGGCCGGCCTAGGGAGGAGGTGCGCCATAGGGGGGGCAAACCTACTCCAAGTAGGTTTGGCCCCCCTTTCCTATTAGGAGTAGGAGAGGAAGGAAGAGGGGGGAGGAGAGAAGGAAAGGGGGGGCCGGCCCCCCTCCCAATTCGGATTGGGCTTGGGGGGGGCGCCCCCTCCCTTGCTCCTTCTCCCTCCCTTCCACTAAGGCCCAATAAGGCCCATATACTTACCGGGGGGTTCCGGTAACCTCCCGGAACTCCGGTATATTTCCAATCTCACCCGAACCTTTCCGGTGTCCAAATATATCCGTCCAATATATCAATCTTTATGTCTCGACCATTTCGAGACTCCTCGTCATGTCCGTGATCACATCCGGGACTCCGAACAACCTTCGGTACATCAAAATACATAAACTCATAATGAAACTGTCATCGAAACCTTAAGCGTGCGGACCCTACGGTTCGAGAACAATGTAGACATGACCGAGACACGTCTCCGGTCAATAACCAATAGCGGGACCTGGATGCCCATATTGGTTCCTACATATTCTACGAAGATCTTTATCGGTCAAACCGCACAACAACATACGTTGTTCCCTTTGTCATCGGTATGTTACTTGCCCGAGATTCGATCGTCGGTATCCAATACCTAGTTCAATCTCGTTACCGGCAAGTCTCTTTACTCGTTCCGTAATACATCATCTCGCAACTAACTCATTAGTTGAAATGCTTGCAAGGCTTAAGTGATGTGTATTACCGAGAGGGCCCAGAGATACCTCTCCGACATTCGGAGTGACAAATCCTAATCTCGAAATACGCCAACTCAACAAGTACCTTTGGAGACACCTGTAGAGCACCTTTATAATCACCCAGTTACGTTGTGACGTTTGGTAGCACACAAAGTGTTCCTCCGGTAAACGGGAGTTGCATAATGTCATAGTCATAGGAACATGTATAAGTCATGAAGGAAGCAATAGCAACATACTAAACGATCGGGTGCTAAGCTAACAGAATGGGTCATGTCAATCAGATCATTCAACTAATGATGTGACCTTGTTAATCAAATAACAACTCCTTGTTTATGGTTAGGAAACATAACCATCTTTGATTAACAAGCTAGTCAAGTAGAGGCATACTAGTGACACTCTGTTTGTCTATATATTCACACATGTATTATGTTTCCGGTTAATACAATTCTAGCATGAATAATAAACATTTATCATGATATGAGGAAATAAATAATAACTTTATTATTGCCTCTAGGGCATATTTCCTTCAGTATTTGGCGGATAAGAAGGATGGCAAGGTGAACAAAGGTATATGTGATATACATGTTATTGATGTGTACCTTACTAGAGCTCGCAGTAGCACCTGGGTATTTGATACTGGTTCTGTTGCTAATATTTGCAACTCGAAACAGGGACTACGGATTAAGCGAACGCTGGCAAAGGACGAGGTGGCGATGCGCGTGGAAAATGGTTCCAAAGTCGATGTGATCGCGGTCGGCACACTACCTCTACATCTACCTTCGGGATTAGTATTAGACCTAAATAATTGTTATTTGGTGCCAGCGTTGAGCATGAACATTATATCTGGATCTTGTTTGATGCGAGACGGTTATTCATTTAAATCAGAGAATAATGGTTGTTCTATTTATATGAGTAATATCTTTTATGGTCATGCACCCTTGAAGAGTGGTCTATTTTTGATGAATCTCGATAGTAGTGATACACATATTCATAGTGTTGAAACCAAAAGATGCAGAGTTGATAATGATAGTGCAACTTATTTGTGGCACTGCCGTTTAGGTCATATCGGTGTAAAGGGCATGAAGAAACTCCATACTGATGGTCTTCTGGAACCACTTGATTATGAATCACTTGGTACTTGCGAACCGTGCCTCATGGGGAAGATGACTAAAACGCCGTTCTCCGGTACTATGGAGAGAGCAACAGATTTGTTGGAAATCATACATACAGATGTATGTGGTCCGATGAATGTTGAGGCTCGTGGCGGATATTGTTATTTTCTCACCTTCACAGATGATTTAAGAAGATATGGGTATATCTACTTAATGAAGCATAAGTCTGAAACATTTGAAAAGTTCAAAGAATTTCAGAGTGAATTTGAAAATCATCGTAACAAGAAAATAAAGTTTCTACGATCTGATTGTAACGCCCTGGTTTCGTTGCGCCAGGTGTCTGCCAGTTATTCGCCGTCGTTGCCATGTCATTTGCTTGCGTGTTGCATTTGCCATGTCATCATATGCATTTCATATCATGTCATCATGTGCATTTCATTTTGCATACGTGTTCGTCTCATGCATCCGAGCATTTTCCCCGTTGTCTGTTTTGCAATCCGACACTCCTATGTCCTCCGGCGTTCCCCTTTTGCCTCTTCTCTTGTGCGGGTGTTAAACTTTCTCAGAAAGGCCCGAGGTTTGCCAAGCGGCCTTGGTATAGCACCGGTAGACCGCCTGTCAAGTTTCGTGCCATTTGGAGGTCGTTTGATACTCCAACGGTTAACCGGGTAACCGTAAAGGCCCTTTGTGTTGCAGCCCAACACCCCTTCCAAAGTGGCCCAAAGCCCAGCAAACTCCCCTCCATGCTCTCGGTCGTTCGATCACGATCGCATGGCCGAAAACCGCACCTCATTTGGACTCTCCTAGCTCCCTCTACCTATAAATAAGTGACCCCCCTCCAAATTCGCGGATGATTTCCCCCTAACCCTAGCCCCGCTCCTCTCCGCGCCGCCGGACACGTCCGATCTGGACCGGACGCGTCCGCCCGCCGCCGCCCAGCCAATCCGAGGCCGCCACGTGGCTCGCCCGACCGCCCCCACGCCGCCGGCCCACCGGGCCCGCCGCTGGCCCCCGCGCGGCCCGTGCGCCCCCTCGCCCCTCCGCGGCCGCCGGCGCCCGCAGCCGCCGCCACCGGTGCTCCGCCGCCAGGATCCCGCCGCCGCCGCCCGGATCTGCTCCGCCTCCGGTTGCTGCCCCGCCGCCGTTCCTCGCGCCCGCCGCCGCCCGCGAGGCGCGCCACCCTCGTCCCCGCCTCCGGCGCCGCAGGCCGGCGCGCCGCGCACCCGATCCCGTGCACCCGCGCCGCCATCCGCCCCGGCCGCCGCGTGCCCGGCCTCGCCTTGCCTTCCTCCGGCTAGATCCGGCCATGGGAGGGCCGGATCCGGCTCCCCCGCGCTCCGGTGAGCCCTTCCCCGAGCTCCGGCGGCCTTCCCTCGCGAACTCCGGCGAACTCCCCGGCGGACCTCGTAATCCATGCGCGGTCAACCCTAGCCCCGAGGTTGATTTTTTCTTCTGTCCCGAAATCTTTTGTATAATCATGCCATGTTCATGCCATCACATCTCTGCATCCGTAGCTCCGTTTCGTGCGTATAATATGTCAAATTGTTCGCCTCGACAAGTAAACCATTTCATTCCATGGCATCATTTTCATTTGAGCTCATCTTGATGCCCGAAATGCTGTTGGAAGAGTGCATGTTGATGTTAATCTGCTGAAACTGTTATAACTTGCTGTTTTATCATTTTTGCCATGATTGATGTGTGCATCCTATGAGGTTGATGTCTACATGAATGTTGATCTATGACATGCCATCTTTCCGGGGGTGTTAACCATGTATTTTTGTGAGTTGTGTGCTGAGTGTATCAAGCTTGCTAAGTAGGGTAGTTGCTGTTGCTGTTTTCCTGACAGATTCTGTTATATTTTGTTGCTATGTTAACATGCTTCCACTAATCATTTTGTACATAATCTGGAGATTCTCTATAAACATGTTTTGATCTACATGTCATGGTCTATCCATTCATGCCCTTGGTTGCAATTATAGCTTGCTGTAGATTGTTCATTTCTTGCTCCAAAGTTGCTTGAAAATGTTGTTGTCAGCCTGTTAACATTAAGTTCACTTGTTCCCATGTGTTTTCCTAGTGATCCATGTATCCTATGACCTTGCTCTTGCCATGCTTAACTTCATAAACATGCCTTCTTACTGTTGGTTGCCTTGCCATGCCATGTATTGCTCTGTGGTGAGTGGTTCAAGCTCACGAACATGCCTACTTATTGTTGTTCCTGCCATGTATGAATCTGTAATATAACTTGCCATGTTTACATGGGTGCCATCATATTTTCTATGCCTTTTTGGCTCATGGTCAGTAAGTGACTGTTGTTCTATGCATTTAGTAGTATCATGCCATGCCTTTGTTTGCCATGATAAGTTCCTGTAACATGTTGTTTGATAGCTCTAAACATTGCAACCTGATGTTATTTCTGCTAAAGTCTGAAACTGTTATTATTTGCAATATCTCCATGTCATTTTGAGCATGTTCTAGTTGTTTCTGGAGATAGCTCAGTGTTCATGTTTTGTTATGCTTTACATGTACTTCATGCCCATTCCTTTTGTTGTCATGTTGGGGTGCTGTAGCATATTGTTTTTATGCTTGCAAGATGCCTAGTTGCTGTTATGGATAGATTGTTGTTATGACTTGTATAGAGTGTGTGTGTTGCACCGTTGCTCCGTTTTGAGTGTGCTCTATATGAAACTTGCTTGATTTTGCATGTAGTTTCATATTATCATGTTGCATCTTTGCTTTGGCGTGTTTGCTTGATGTTTGTACGCATTTTGCATCAATGCCATGCTTAACTTGTCTTGCTCATATCTTCTAGCCCGTAGCTCCGAATCTAATGAACTTTATATGTAACTTGACTAGAATTTCGTGTAGATTCTCTTGGTGCTCTTTAACTTGCTGTTTAACAACTTGAACATAAGGCTTATTCAGTTCTGGACCAATTTCTAAATATGCATACGAGGACTTACCGGAATTGTTATATGTTGTTCCCGGCCTCATTTATACTTGCCTTGATGTGTGCTCTTGTTTGCATCATCTTTTGCCATGAGTAGCTTCATCTAGTTTTGTCATGCATCATGCTTGTTGTACATCATGCCTTGTTCATGTGTGGTGTGTTTACCTATGTTGTGTGCTTCTTCTCGTTAGTTCCCGTTTCGTTGCGACCATGAGGATTCGCTCGTCTACGTGTGGTTCGTCTTCATGGCTTCATCTTCTTCATGGACTCGTACTTCTTCCTTGCGGGATTCCAGGCAAGATGACCGCTACCCTGGATCTCACTACTATCATTGCTATGCTAGTTGCTTCGTTCTATCGCTACGCTGCGCTACCTATTACCTGTTTATCAAGCCGTCCCATATTGCCATGAACCTCTAACCTTTGACACCTTTCCTATGCAAACCGTTGTTTGGCTATGTTACCACTTTTGCTCAGCCCCTCTTATAGCGTTGCTAGTTGCAGGTGAAGTTGAAGATTTCTCCATGGTGGACAGGGTTTATGTTGGGATATCACAATATCTCTTATATTATTAATGCATCTATATACTTGGTAAAGGGTGGAAGGCTCGGCCTTATGCCTGGTGTTTTGTTCCACTCTAAGTCGTGCTTCGACATGTGGGAGATATAGCCGCATCGAGGGTGTTACACTGATCGTGGAGGACAATATTTGAGTTACGAGTTTGGTCTACACTTAAAACAATGTGGAATAGTTTCGCAACTCACGCCACCCGAAACACCACAACGCAATGGTGTGTCCGAACGTCGTAATCGTACTTTACTTGATATGGTGCGGTCTATGATGTCTCTTACAGATTTACCGCTATAATTCTGGGGCTATGCTTTAGAGACGGCCACATTCACGTTAAATAGGGCACCGTCGAAATCCGTTGAGACGACACCTTATGAACTATGGTTTGGCAAGAAACCAAAGTAGTCGTTTCTTAAAGTTTGGGGATGCGATGCTTATGTGAAAAAACATCAACCTGATAAGCTCGAACCCAAATCGGAGAAATGTGTCTTCATAGGATACCCAAAGGAGACAGTTGGGTACACCTTCTATCACAGATCCGAAGGCAAGACATTCATTGCTAAGAATGGATCCTTTCTAGAGAAGGAGTGAGGGAGTCCTGGACTAGGGGGTGTCCGGACAGCCGGACTATCAATATCCGCCGGACTCCCATACTACGAAGATAGAAGATTGAAGACTCCGGCTCGTGTCCGGAAGGTACTTTCCTTGGCGTGGAAGGCAAGCTTGGCAATACGGATATGTAGATCTCCTACCATTGTAACCGACTCTGTGTAACCCTAGCCTCTCCGGTGTCTATATAAACCGGAGGGCCTTAGTCCTTAGGACGAACATTACATCTCAACAATCATACCATAGGCTAGCTTCTAGGGTTTAGCCTCCTCGATCTCGTGGTAGATCTACTCTTGTACTACCCATATCATCAATATTAATCAAGCAGGACGTAGGGTTTTACCTCCATCGAGAGGGCCCGAACCTGGGTAAAAACATCGTGTCCCTCGTCTCTTGTTACCATCCGCCTAGACGCACAGTTCGGGACCCCCTACCCGAGATCCGCCGGTTTTGACACCGACATTGGTGCTTTCATTGAGAGTTCCTCTGTGTCGTCACCGATAGGCTCGATGGCATCTTCAACCATCAACGCTGTCCAGGGTGAGACTTTTCTCCCCGGACAGATCTTCGTATTCGGCGGCTTTGCATTGCGGGCCAATTCTCTTGGCCATCTGGAGCAGATCGAAAGCTACGCCCCTGGCCGTCAGGTCAGATTCGGAAGCTTAAACTTCACGGCCAATGACCACGGAGACTTGATCTTCGACGGACTCGAGCCACAGCCAAGCGCGCCGCACTGTGACGATGGGCATGATCTAGCTCTGCCGCTGGACAGTGCTTTGGTGGCCGCACTCGGATCCGCTTCGGCCACTAGTCCGGAGCCGATTGCCCACATCGGGGGCTAGTGGATAGACGCCGCCCTGGGGGCTTCAACATCCACGGCGATGGAGCCGAATACCAATCTTGTCGCCTGCGAAACTCGTGATCCCGAGGCGCCGGACTCCTTGCCGGACTCCGAGCCTCCCGCGCCCCTACCAATTAATCCGGATTGGGCGCCGGTTATGGAATTCACCGCCGCGGACATCTTCCAGCACTCGCGTTTTGGAGATATCCTGAATTCACTGAAGTATCTCTCGCTATCAGAAGAGTCCTGGCCGGACTACGGCCAGGATGGTTGGAGTTCGGACGACGAAGAAATTCAGAGCCCACCGACCACCCACTTTGTAGCCACTGTCGAGGATTTAACCGAGATGCTAGACTACGACTCCGATGACATCGACGCCATGGACGACGATGCCGGAGACGAACAGGAACCAGCGCCTACAAGGCACTGGAAGGCCACCTCGTCATATGACGTATACATGGTGGATACCCCGAAAGAAGGGGAGGGCGAAGAAGCAGCGGAGGCAGACTCTTTAAAGAAGCAGCCCAAACACCGGCGTCAGCGGTGCCGCTCTAAATCCCGCCACAGCAAGAATGGAGATTCAGGCACAGGAGACAACAACACTCCAGAGAGTGCCGAAGACAATCCTCTCCTGCATGACTCAGCGCAGGAGGATGCGGAAGCAAGCCCCCACGAGAGGGCAGCAAACGAAGGGGTTGAGGATGATAACTACATGCCTCCCTCCGAAGACGAAGCAAGCCTCAACGATGACAAATTCGTCGTACCTGCGGACCCCGTCAAACAAGAGCGCTTCAAGCGCAGGCTTATCGCCGCGGCAAACAGCCTAAAGAAAAAGCAGCAACAGCTTCAAGCTGATCAGGACCTGCTGGCTGATCGATGGACAGAGGTCCTCGCGGCCGAAGAGTATAAACTCGAACGTCCCTCCAAAAGTTACCCAAGATGCAAGCTGCTCCCCTGATTAGAGGAGGAAGCATACATACCCTCATCACCAGCGCATGACATGGCTGACCGACCACCCCGTGGTCGCGACAGAGAGGCATTCAGGCCCCCAGCCAAGACTGTACCCCGGCATCGCTCCAAGAGTACGAAGCCAAAAGGGAATGCACCGGACTTGCGAGACATATTGGAGGACAAAGCAAGACAATCTAGATCCATTTATGGATCCCGTGGGAGCCCTACGACCCACGACGAATACCGTTGCACCGGACATAACGCCGGCCGGGCCGAACACAGCAGACAGCGCTCCCTCGAGCTGCGTCGCGATATTGCTGAATACAGGGGCGCCGCACACCCCTTATGCTTCACTGATAAAGTAATGGATCATCAGATCCCCGAAGGGTTTAAACCCGTAAATATCGAATCTTACGATGGCACAACAGACCCCGCGGTGTGGATCGAAGATTACCTTCTCCACATCCATATGGCCCGCGGCGACGATCTCCACGCCATCAAATATCTCCCACTCAAGCTTAAAGGACCAGCTCGGCATTGGCTTAACAGCCTGCCCGCAGAGTCAATTGGGTGTTGGGAAGACCTGGAGGCCGCGTTCCTTGATAACTTCCAAGGCACATATGTGCGACCACCAGACGCCGATGACCTAAGCCACATTATTCAGCAGCCAGACGAATCGGCCAGACAATTCTGGACATGGTTCTTGACGAAGAAAAATCAAATCGTCGACTGTCCGGATGCGGAGGCCCTCGCAGCCTTCAAACATAACATCCGGCACGAATGGCTAGCCCGGCACCTGGGGCAGGAGAAGCCGAAATCCATGGCAGCCCTCACATCGCTAATGACCCACTTTTGTGCGGGAGAGGACAGCTGGCTAGCTCGCAGTAACAACCTCCGTAAAAACTCTGGCAGTCCGGATACTAAGGACAACTACGGCAGGTCACGTCGAATCAAAAACAAGCGCCGCATTAACGGCGACGATAAGGAGGATACGGCAGTCAATGCCGGATTCCGAGGCTCTAAACCCGGTCAGCGGAAGAAGCCATTCAAAAGAACCACTCCGGGTCCGTCCAATCTGGACCGAATACTCGACCGCTCATGCCAGATACATGGCACCTCCGAAAAGCCAGCTAATCACACCAATAGAGATTGTTGGGTGTTCAAGCAGGCCGGCAAGTTAATTGCCGAAAACAATGACAAGGGGCTAAATAGCGACGACGAGGAAGAGACCCGGCCGCCGAACAATAGAGGACAGAAGGGCTTCCCCCCACAAGTGCGGACGGTGAATATGATATACGCGACCCATATACCCAAGAGGGAGAGGAAGCGCGCACTACGGGACGTCTATGCGATGGAGCCAGTCGCCCCAAAGTTCAATCCATGGTCCTCCTGTCCGATCACTTTCGATCGAAGAGACCATCCGACCAGCATACGCCATGGCGGATTCGCCGCATTGGTCTTAGACCCAATCGTCGATGGATTTCACCTCACAAGAGTCCTGATGGACAGCGGCAGCAGCCTGAACCTGCTTTATCAGGATACAGTGCGCAAAATGGGCATAGACCCATCTAGGATCAAACCTACAAAGACAACCTTTAAAGGTGTCATCCCAGGAGTGGAAGCCAACTGTACAGGCTCAGTCACACTGGAAGTGGTCTTCGGATCCCCGGATAATTTCCGAAGCGAAGAGTTAATCTTCGATATAGTCCCGTTCCGTAGCGGCTATCATGCCCTGCTCGGACGAACCGCGTTTGCAAAATTCAACGCGGTGCCGCATTATGCATACCTAAAGCTCAAAATGCCAGGCCCTCGCGGAGTCATTACGGTCAATGGGAATACGGAACGCTCCCTCCGGACGGAGGAACATACAGCGGCTCTCGCAGCAGAAGTACAGAGCAGCCTTCTCAGGCAATTCTCAAGTCCGGCAACTAAAAAGCCGGACACACCAAACGCGCCCGGAGCAATCCCAACCTGGCGCGATCAGAGCACGCGTAGCAATGCAGCCCCAACCCTCGCCCGCGCATGATCACAAGAATAACACTCCGCGTACATCATTACGCTTTGGAGATACCATGGGCACAGGGAAAGGGGCACAAGGAACCAAGAGTGCGGCTCGACCACACCAGGGGCTCACACTTACGCCCCCCTTGTTTTTATTTTTATCTTTTCTTCTTTTGCGTATACAGGACTCCATTAACCAGAAGCCCTGTCCGATGGCGAACTCGCCGAACTCACGATGCAACAATCAAGGATTAAAAAAGGCTGCGACGAACGCTCAGGTGGTCTCAATTACGAGCATTAAATTCAATTACATACACCAAGTCTGCAGCTCATCCCTGGAGGGGGACACGTTAATTTAGTCCAAATCCCTTGCTTACCGCACTATTTGTATCAGTCCGCTTTATTAGCAGACCTTCTTTCATAAATAACGCAGCACTTCCTTTTTGCAAGTACATTACCTTTTCATTACAATTGCGTTATCTTTTATATATGTTCATTATATGACATCTTGCACCCGTATACTTTGGTACGGCCGAATACGCCAGGGGCTTCTGTTCCCCAGATTATGGTGTGATTAAGTCCGAACACTTCCACAAGTGCGGCACCCCGAACTTATAGCATTATATGAATCAGCTCCGAATCATGTCTTGGGTCAATAGTTGGGTTTGCCCGGCTCCCATGTTTTGGTACCTTACGTTCCGTTCTGTCGGCTAAGGTAGCACTGGGAGAACCACTGTGATTGCGCCCTGGTTGAGCCGGGTTAACGGCTCAGTGGAGAAAGCTAAAACTGACTGGCATGGTAAGGCGAGAGACTGGTCGCTGTTCGAGAGGTTCTTTCGGGTCCCTAAAGACTCATGCCGCTTCGAGCGAAGTTCCGAATGATGTCCGACGAAGGCGTGGATAGCGCCCCGAATTCGGTCTTCCGAATACCAGGGGCTTCGCCGAAATTTAAAATTATAGAATTCCATGGCTAAGTGAGAGTGTTCAAGCATTATAAGTCCGGTTGCCTTGTTCGTCGTGTTGAGCGCCTCCCTAGATGGACCAAATAATGGGAACAAGAGTGCTCAAGTTTACCACCGAACACCCCAGCACTTGTGGCTCGGGGGCTGAAGCCAACGACTTGCCATCTCTCAGATTTCACAAACGGCCGCACAGAAGGTAATATTTTAAATTAAATAAGCATTGCTCATGGCGCATATAAACGAAGTTTTCAGCGCCCAGGATAAACACACAGCGAGTTCACTCAAAGATTACATTTCGGGAGCATTCATCTGCAATATCGCAGGCTCCCTTCAGGACAACTTTATAATACCGCTCCGGCGTACGATGCTCCTTGCCCGGCGGCGGCGGATCCGTGAGAAGCTTCTCCGCATCCAGTTTGCCCCATTGCACCTTTATGCGGGCAAGGGCCCGCCGAGTGCCTTCAATACAGGCGGAGCGCTTGATCAAATCTAGCCTGGGGCATGCATCCACCAGCCGCCGCACTAGGCCAAAGTAGCTGCCAGGCATGGCCTGTCCAGGCCACAGCCGGACTATGAGACCCTTCATGGCCTCCTCAGCTACCTTGTGGAGTTCGACCAGCTGCTTCAGCTGGTCGCTTGGGGGCACCGGATGGCCGGCCTCAGTATACTGAGACCAGAAGACCTTCTCCGTCGAGCTCCCCTCCTCGCCACGATAGAATGCGGCGGCATCAGACGTACTACGCGGCAGATCTGCAAACGCCCCTGGAGAGCTCCGAATTCGGGTAAGTATCCGGTAATTTACATTAACGTGCCTGCTCTGCATGAAAAAGGCCTTACCCGCCGCTATCTTCTTCATGTCCTCTACCTCCTGAAGGGCCTTCTGGGCCTCGGCCTTGGCGGACTTGGCACTTTCGAGAGCCGAGGCAAGCTCAGACTCTCGAGTCTTGGAGTCACGCTCCAAACTCTCATGCTTTTCCATGAGAGCCTGGAGCTCTTGCCGAACTTCCGCCACCAGTGCCGCTTGCTTTTCTCGCTCAGCCCGTTCTGTGGCCGCATTGCGTTTGGCCACGGACACGGCATCCTTCAGGGCTGCCACCTCGTTAGTGGCCCCTGCATTATACACATTATCCTTATTAATTTTGTTTGCAACCAAAACCCTTTTCTGTAAGGTACTTATTTAAAGTGGTGTTATTCACCTTCTTTTTCCTCGAGCTGCCTCTTGGCTTGGCCGAGCTCTTGCTCCGACCGCTCAAGGTCCTTCTTCAGCGCCTCGACCTCCGCCGTTAATGCGGCAGAGGTCAACAGCGCAGCCTGCAAACCCATATTGACATATTTTAGAAACCCTGCGTATATCTTGTTAGATCCTTAGTCCGGCTTTTCTTTCCGAACACCGAACTAAGCATCAGGGGCTACTGTCTATGCGGTATTACATTGCATAATTTTAAACTTCTTACCTCAAAGCCTGTTAGATGGCTGTTGCAGGCTTCGGTCAGCCCGCCCTTGGCGAGCTGGACCTTCTCAATCACCGCACTCATAAGAGTGCGGTGTTCTTCCTCGATGGAAGCGCCTTTAAGCGCCTCCAGCAGGTTATCCGGCGCCTCCCGTTGGACGGAGGCCGCCGGCGTCACGGTCCTGCCCTTCTTTCGAAGGGGCCGCTTGCCGGACTCTGGAACCGCTACGGGTTCCGAGGTAGAGTCCGGCACGAAGTCCGGGGGGCCGCCTGACGGCACCTCCGGAGCCTCCTCCTGGCGGGTCCCTCTGTGGGATTCCGCCTCATCGTCCTCGTTGACGCGTGGGGTAGAGGCAGTCGAGATGGAATTTACATCCAACGGTGCCAAAGACCCGCTCATCGAGTCGGGAAGATCGTCAATGGCCGGACTGCGGGATGAATGCGGCGTTAGAAGGACACTACATGACATACAATGTACGGCATATAAATGATCCGAATACTTACGATCCTGCCGGACGCCTGGCCCTTGGAGGCCACTCATCCTCACCAACGCTGATGTTGGCGAAACTGTCCGGGGGGATAGTCCTCCCCCTCTTGGACCCTTCGGCCACCCCGATTGGGGAAGCCTTCCTCTTCTTCTCTCCCTCCTCCGGGAGAGAGTATTCCTCCTCCTCCTCGTCTTCGGGGGAGGAGTCCTCGTCGTCGTCAGACGCCTGATTACGGGAACTCTTTCGATTCCCCGTGGCCACCTTCTTGGCCTTCTTCTCCGGCACCACGTGCGGTGCCGGAACCAGCAGCCCTGCTAAGCGGGCGTCCACTGGTTCTTCTGGCATGGGAGCCGGGCTGATGAGCAGCTTGGCCTTCTCCATCCATTCCTGTCAAAGGAAGAGGCATATTAAAAACCTCGCTAGAGTCAATCTAATTATCACAAGTGTCCCGTAATGGGGTCGAATCACTTACCTCGTCAGTCGGAGACTGCGAGCTGAATCCGCGATCTTCGGTCGCAGATGCGGGGGCTTCGGCGCCCTTGAACAGCACCCTCCAGGCCCCTTCGTGTGTTGTATCGAAGAGCCCGCTCAATGTCTGGTGTTGTTCCGGATTAAACTCCCACAGATTAAATGCCCGTTCTTGGCATGGGAGAATCCGCCGGAGGAGCATGACCTGGACCACGTCGACGAGCCGGAGCCTATTGCTCACCAGCTTCTTGATGCAGGCTCGAAGTCCCGTCACCTCCACCGGATCACCCCACTGCAAGCCCTTCTCTTTCCAGGAGGTGAGCTGCGTTGGGATTCCAGATCTAAATTCGGGGGCCGCCACCCATGTAGGCTTGCGCGGCTCGGTGATGTAGAACCACCCCGATTGCCACCCCTTGACGGAATCCACGAAGGTCCCTTCTAGCCAAGGGACGTTGGGCAGCTTGCCCAACATGGCGCCTCCGCATTCCGCTTGTGTCCCCTTCGCAACCTTCGGCTTGACGTTGAAGGTCTTGAGCCACAGGCCGAAGTGGGGCCGGATGCAGAGAAAGGCCTCGCACACGACGATAAACACCGAGATGTTGAGGATGAAGTTCGGCGCCAGTTCATGGAAATCCAGGCCGTAATAAAACATGAGCCCCCGGACGAATGGATGGAGCGGAAAGCCCAGTCCGCGGAGGAAGTGGGGGAGGAAGACGACCCTCTCATGAGGCCCTAGGGTAGGGATGAGCTGCCCTGCGTCGGGCAGCCGATGCGCGATATCGCTGGAAATATATCCGGCGTCGCGCAGCTTGGTGATGTCCTCCTCCTTAGCGGTGGAGGCCATCCATTTACCTCCCGCTCCGGACATATTCGGAGAGGGGTCGAGGTGAGATGCGCGAGCTTGGGCGTTGGAGCTTGAGTTCGCAGGGGTGGATGAGCAAAGGAGGAAGAAGGCGTAGGTGAGAAGGTAAATTCTTACCCCTTATATATAGGCGGACTAACCAATGCGTCCCCCACCTGCCTGGTAAAACTCGCTTGTCTCCCAAGCGCCACCATCAATGGCGCGGTTGGGTTACCCACGCACGTATTGATGAGAATCCTGGAATAAGGGGAACACGATCTCTGCTTCGACAGGACGTGCCAAGGAAACCGCTTCGCTAAACGTGCTGAGGTGGTATGGTAATTCAAACGAAGGCTTGGCTGCGGTGTGATGTCACGCCGCATAATACGTCAGCAGATTGAGTCAGTGTATATGTTTTATTCTCTCTACGGTGGAATGTGGAAATTATTTTTGCAGAGCCGGACACTATCCTGGTGTTCATTATCTTCTCCGAATTATTCAAAGGAGGAACCCGCCTTGCAATGCCGAACATTATGCACGCCGGACTTATCATCATTGAAGACTGGTTCAGGGGCTACTGAGGGAGTCCTGGACTAGGGGCTGTCCGGACAGCCGGACTATCAATATCTGCCGGACTCCCATACTACGAAGATAGAAGATTGAAGACTCCGGCTCATGTCCGGAAGGTACTTTCCTTGGCGTGGAAGGCAAGCTTGGCAATACGGATATGTAGATCTCCTACCATTGTAACCGACTCTGTGTAACCCTAGCCTCTCCGGTGTCTATATAAACCGGAGGGCCTTAGTCCGTAGGACGAACATTACATCTCAACAATCATACCATAGGCTAGCTTCTAGGGTTTAGCCACCTCGATCTCGTGGTAGATCTACTCTTGTACTACCCATATCATCAATATTAATCAAGCAGGACGTAGGGTTTTACCTCCATCGAGAGGGCCCGAACCTGGGTAAAAACATCGTGTCCCTCGTCTCTTGTTACCATCCGCCTAGACGCACAGTTCGGGACCCCCTACCCGAGATCCGCCGGTTTTGACACCGACAAGGAGTTTCTCTCGAAAGAAGTGAGTGGGAGGAAAGTAGAACTTGATGAGGTAACTGTACCTACTCCCTTGTTGGAAAATAATACATCACACGAACCGGTTTCTGTGATGTCAAAACCAACTAGTGAGGAAGTTGATGATGATGATCATAGAACTTCAGATCAAGTTAGTACAGAACCTCGTAGGTCGAACAGAGTAAGATCCGCACCAGAGTGGTACGGTAATCCTATTCTGGAAGTCATGCTACTAGATCATGATGAACCTACGAACTATGAAGAAGCGATGGTGAGCCCAGATTCCGCAAAATGGCTTGAAGCCATGAAATCTAAAATAGGATCCATGTATGAGAACAAAGTATGGACTTTGGTTGACTTGCCCGATGGTCGGCAAGCAATTGGGAATAAATGGATCTTCAAGAAGAAGACTGACGCTGATGGTAATGTTACTGTCTACAAAGCTCGACTTGTTGCAAAAGGTTTTCGACAAGTTCAAGCGGTTGACTACGATGAGACCTTCTCACCCGTAGCGATGCTTAAGTCTGTCCGAATCATGTTAGCAATTGCCGCATTTTATGATTATGAAATTTGGCAAATGGATGTAAAAACTCCATTCCTGAATGGATTTCTGGAAGAAGAGTTGTATATGATGCAACCAGAAGGTTTTATTGATCCAAAGGGAGCTAACAAAGTGTGCAAGCTCCAGCGATCCATTTATGGACTTGTGCAAGCCTCTCGGAGTTGGAATAAACGTTTTGATAGTGTGATCAAAGCATTTGGGTTTATACAGACTTTTGGAGAAGCCTGTATTTACAAGAAAGTGAGTGCGAGCTCTGTAGCATTTCTAATATTATATGTGGATGACATATTATTGATTGTAAATGATATAGAATTTCTGGATAGCATAAAGGGATACTTGAATAAAAGTTTTTCAATGAAAGACCTCGGTGAAGCTGCTTACATATTGGGCATTAAGATCTATAGAGATAGATCAAAACGCTTAATTGGACTTTCACAAAGCACATACCTTGACAAAGTTTTGAAGAAGTTCAAAATGGACCAAGCAAAGAAAGGGTTCTTGCCTGTATTGCAAGGTGTGAAGTTGAGTAAGACTCAAAGCCCGACCACTGCAGAAGATAGAGAGAAAATGAAAAATGTTCCCTATGCTTCAGCCATAGGCTCTATCATGTATGCAATGCTGTGTACCAGACCTGATGTGTGCCTTGCTATAAGTCTAGCAGGGAGGTACCAAAGTAATCCAGGAGTGGATCACTGGACAGCGGTCAAGAACATCCTGAAATACCTAAAAAGGACTAAGGATATGTTTCTCGTATATGGAGGTGACAAAGAGCTCATCGTAAATGGTTACGTTGATGCAAGCTTTGACACTGATCCGGACGATTCAAAATTGCAAACCGGATACGTGTTTACATTAAACGGTGGAGCTGTCAGTTGGTGCAGTTCAAAGCAAAGCGTCGTGGCAGGATCTACGTGTGAAGCGGAATACATAGCTGCTTCGGAAGCAGCCAATGAAGGAGTCTGGATGAAGGAGTTCATATCCGATCTAGGTGTCATACCTAGTGCATCGGGTCCAATGAAAATCTTTTGTGACAATACTGGAGCGATTGCCTTAGCTAAGGAATCCAGATTTCAGAAGAGAACCAAGCACATCAAGAGACGCTTCAATTCTATCCGGGATCTAGTCCAGGTGGGATACATGGAGATTTGCAAGATACATACGGATCTGAATGTTGCAGACCCATTGACTAAGCCTCTTCCACGAGCAAAACATGATCAACACCAAGACTCCATGGGTGTTAGAATCATTACTGTGTAATCTAGATTATTGACTCTAGTGCAAGTGGGAGACTGAAGGAAATATGCCCTAGAGGCAATAATAAAGTTATTATTTATTTCCTCATATCATGATAAATGTTTATTATTCATGCTAGAATTGTATTAACCGGAAACATAATACATGTGTGAATATATAGACAAACAAAGTGTCACTAGTATGCCTCTACTTGCCTAGCTTGTTAATCAAAGATGGTTATGTTTCCTAACCATGAACAAGGAGTTGTTATTTGATTAACAAGGTCACATCATTAGTTGAATGATCTGATTGACATGACCCATTCCGTTAGCTTAGCACCCGATCGTTTTAGTATGTTGCTATTGCTTCCTTCATGACTTATACATGTTCCTGTGACTATGAGATTATGCAACTCCCGTTTACCGGAGGAACACTTTGTGTGCTACCAAACGTCACAACGTAACTGGGTGATTATAAAGGTGCTCTACAGGTGTCTCCAAAGGTACTTGTTGAGTTGGCGTATTTCGAGATTAGGATTTGTCACTCCGAATGTTGGAGAGGTATCTCTGGGCCCTCTCGGTAATACACATCACTTAAGCCTTGCAAGCATTTCAACTAATGAGTTAGTTGCGAGATGATGTATTACGGAACGAGTAAAGAGACTTTCCGGTAACGAGATTGAACTAGGTACTGGATACCGACGATCAAATCTCGGGCAAGTAACATACCGATGACAAAGGGAACAACGTATGTTGTTGTGCGGTTTGACCGATAAAGATCTTCGTAGAATATGTAGGAACCAATATGGGCATCCAGGTCCCGCTATTGGTTATTGACCAGAGACGTATCTCGGTCATGTCTACATTGTTCTCGAACCGTAGGGTCCGCACGCTTAAGGTTTCGATGACAGTTTCATTATGAGTTTATGTATTTTGATGTACCGAAGGTTGTTCGGAGTCCCGGATGTGATCACGGACATGACGAGGAGTCTCGAAATGGTCGAGATATAAAGATTGATATATTGGACGGATATATTTGGACACCGGAAAGGTTCCGGGTGAGATTGGAAATATACCGGAGTTCCGGGAGGTTACCGGAACCCCCCGGTAAGTATATGGGCCTTATTGGGCCTTAGTGGAAGGGAGGGAGAAGGAGCAAGGGAGGGGGCGTGCCCCCCCCAAGCCCAATCCGAATTGGGAGGGGGCCCGGCCCCCCCTTTATGTTGTGTCAACACTTCTGCTTCGGTCTACGAGGGTACGTAGACAACACTCTCCCCTCTCGTTGCTATGCATCACCATGATCTTGCGTGTGCGTAGGAATTTTTTTGAAATTACTACGTTCCCCAACAGTGGCATAGGGCGCGGATCGATGATGTGGCAAGATCCATGGGCCAGGCCTATGCCGACAGCAAGGCCGTCGGCATAGGTATGCCACCCCATGGACCGGCGAGCGGCTCGGATCAATGATGTGGCGCGCGACGCGGATCGGTGACGTGGGCATAGCTATGCCGACGACCACCGTTAGCCCGCCGGTGTAAGCGTGACACCATCAAACGGCCGTCGCCGCCTGGGTAGCCAGGCCCACATGATATGCCGACGGCCACCATAGGCACATTTCTTGCGATGCCGTCGGCCGACCTATACTGATGGATATACGCCGACGACTTGAGCTGGGCCGTGAGGATACACCCATCTATGCCGACGGGGGCCGTCGGCATAGGTTTGGCCATCAGCATCGCCGGTTATTCGGGTAGTGCAACCCGTCGAACATTTTTCGTGACAGTACAAATCGTCGCAGAATATGGATGATGGCCAAATTCATTGTCTAAAACAAGGCTAGAACGTCACCAATGCACCTAAGGGCATCTCCAGCAGTTGGCCCCCCAGGAGGGGAAAAAAATCGCCCCCTGGGGGCGCACCGGCGCTAAACCGCGCACTGGGGGCATGATGCCCCCCAGTCGCGGCCCCCACGGGTTTTTGAAATGTTCAAATTCGGCGCAAACACAACGCAAACACGGGCGAGTTCGTTCAAATTTAAACATATTTTACAAAAAAAAAACTACCGCGGGCTACCCCCGTCGTCTCCCTCGCCGCCCGCCCACGCGGTTCTACATGCCGAGGAGGCTGTAGAACCGCTTGTAGTCTCGTCGTCGTTGTCGTCGTCGCCGCCGCCCCCACCTACTCCTCCGCCGTCCCTGCTGCATCCCTCCCCGGTTGGCGCGGCGGGTTGGACGGTCCGGGGGCGTTGTCGTCATCGGTATCGAGGACGATGAGACCATTCTCGTCCACGCGCCCGCGTTTGCGGGCGGCAATCTCCTCCAGGGCCCGGCGCTGCCGGACCATCTCCTCGCGCACGTAGTCGTCGCGCGACCACCGCATGGCGTCCTCGTCGAAGAAGCCGCGCCGGGCTGTCTCTCGTACTCCGAGGGGGAGGCTGGACTCCACGTTGGGCTCGACGAGGGCGCCGGAGCTGCGGGTACGCGCGCTGACAGGCGTGTCCTGGGGCTCCGGCTTGACGGGGCGAAGGTGGAGGCAGGGAGAGCCGCCGGACGAGGAGGAGGACCCCCTGGTCTCCATGCGCCTCAGCGTCCAGGAGCTTCCCCGACGGCGTGAGAAGGACGGGGGAGCGGGGTACTCGAGGCGCGGCGTGTTGCCGCCCTCGATGTACTCGAGGACGGCCTCCAACGTGCGCCCGGGCACGCCCGACCACCGACGCCGGCCGGCGGCGTTGAGCCTGCCGGAGGGCACGACGCCGTTGGTGGCCTCGAGCTGCTTGGCGTGACCGCGGCGGAAATAGGGCTCCCAGAGCGGGCTGTCGGGGACGTCCCGTGGCCCCTCCCTCGCCGCACGAGGCAGGGACGAGCAGATGCGTGCGATCTCCGCACGCCGCACCGCGCCGGTGGGTACCGGGGGGCACCGGCACGCCGCCGGCGCTGATCCTCCACGCCCCGGGCACCCGCATGTCCGGCGGGACCGGGTACTTGGCCTCGAAAAGGAGGCGAGCCTCGTCCTCGTGCAGATGACGGCACCCAAATCCGTTCGCCGCCGCGCCGTCGCCTGGGAAACGCTCGGCCATGCTCTCTCAACTGGTGACGGCGAGAGGAGGAAAGGGGGAGAAATAAGCGCGTCGTCGGTGGATGATCGGGGTGAGTCTCTCCAGCGCGCTTGCAGACGGCTTTTATAGGCGGAGGCGCCGCGTGGTAGGCTTGGCCGGTGTGTTACGCGTGGCGTGATTGCGTGGTGGCCGAGGGACGCGTCGCCCAGCCTTCACTGCGCCGCCCGTGAGGCATCAATGGAGGCTGACCGGCGCGGCAGCGCGCGGCAGCTTTGGCATTGATTCACCGCGGGAAACGAGGCGATGAGGACGAGAAGGGGCGAGACGAGCCGCCGTGTCCCTGACGCAGTGGGCCCGCGGCTTATTCGCGCCAAAACAGTTCGCCCCGGCGCCCCCGGGCGCCCCCAGCGCGCCGGGTTCGGCCTGGGTCCGCCGGCGCTGTTTTCGGCCCAGGCCGGCGAAAATCGGGCTCCTGGGGGCACGACTGGGCCGTTTTTTCGGCGCCGGCGCAAAAAAACGCCTGGGGAGGCCTTCCCGGGGGCGCGGCTGGAGATGCCCTAAGGGGCTGATCTGGGGGAAAACAACTTGTGACCGAAAACCTTCACAAAACGAGTTCTTAGGTGATAGTTTATTTTTCGTCACAAGGGTTTTCATCAAAGATTAGCGCAGATTTTTGTAGTGAGATAGACAGAAATGGCAGCCGTTCGGAGAAAGAAGAAGGCCCCGATCTTATCCCAAAATTCTTTGTTTGTGAGGGGAACGAACGAATACTAGATCTTCGGCGTGGCCGCAAAATGAAGACAATGTCTTTTTCTCAGTGGGCCATGAATATACCTCTTCGGTCCAGGAAAAAGTCCCTTCGGCCCATGAGGGAACACCGGACAGAAGGGGTTGTATAAATGCAAATTCTGGATTTTGCCATGTAGCTTCAAGATTTTGTAAAGTAAAAAAAAAAATTGATCTTAGATAGCTAAGTCTGGGCATACAATCACCTTCCTAATCATGCAATCATAGGAGTTCGTTTTCTGTAATTTTGAAATAAAAACTGGTTAGATAGATTTGAGCACACAAGATAAATAGACAGACAGGTAGACTTGTTTAAAAAGGAAAGCAATGGCGGTTTAACCTAGACTAAATAGAACCACGCACGTACGCTTTATTTTCTTACCAGAATCATCAACCAAAGCTAGGTTTTCGTGAATCATGATGGCGAAAGACCAGCGCCAGTCTGCATGGACGGACCTGCAACCAGATCTCCTGCTCCTGGTCCTCCACCACCTCACGTCCCTCTTGGACCGCGTCCGAGCAGGCGCCGTCTGCAGGTCGTGGCGCTCCGCCTCCAGCCTGCTCCCACCGACGCGGCTCCCCTGGGTCGTGTTCGGCGACGGCACCCTCTTCGACCTCGCCAACGACAGCGCCCTGCACCCGCACTACCGCCTGCGTCTCCCCGATGACTGCTGGCGCTACAGCGCCGGCGAGAACATGATGTTTCTCGCGCACCAGCGCGATGGCAGCTGCTCCCTCATCAACGCTCTCTCCGGTGACAGGACCGATCTCCCTGAGCTGGCTGCTATGTTGCGGTATGACAACCTCAGGCGCACCCCCCATGACCCACACGAGCCCACGATGGCTATAGGAAAGGTGGTGTTATCTTCAGCGCCGGACGACCCCATCGTCGCCGTCCTGCTCAAAAACAAAATCTTCGTTTCTACTTGCCGGCCGGCCGGAGAGAGCAACTCGTGCCTGGTGGTGTTGGCTCGCGAGGCCGTCGACATTGCTCTGTTTCAAGGGCAGATCTACGCCCTCTCCACGAGCCATGTCCTCAAGAACCTCAACCTCAGCAATGGTCACCTTGACAAACCGACGCCGCCTGGCGTCGAACCAAAATTGCTGTGCGGTTTAGATTTGATAAACAACTCGTGGTCATGGCAGCAACATGAGCAAGATGAAGAAGACGTTTTCAAGCAAGATGAAGAAGACGTTTTCGCTGACCCCCTGGTCGAGCTATATCTAGTTGAGTCTGGCGGCAAGCTCTTGATGGTGAAGCGATGGCTCCGCCACCAATGGATGCCCTGCTTCCCGGAAGGTAGAAGAACGTTCTGCTTGCAGGTGTGGGAGGCAGGCATCAGCGAAGGCCAGTGGAAGAAGTTGGACGGCAGCCTAGAAGGCCGGGCGCTCTTTGTGAGCAGGTCTTGCTCTAAGTCTTTGCCCGCCGGTCATGGAGTTCGAGAAGACTGTATCTACTTCCTGAAGAACCTCTATGTGTCGAGGAAGCCGAACGCACCTCTCGGCGACTTTGGCGTGTACAACGTTAGAGACAAGATGTTCACCCCTTTATTGGGTGAGTCAATGCCATTGCTGCCATGGAAGAGCGGGCGGTTTCCATCATGGTTTTTTCATGGTCAAGTTTAATTAAGTCATCAACATGCATGTGCCAGCATTTATCGTTCAAGTAGTTGTATTCCTAATTGCTTGTCCAATGGTCCAAAAAAAAATTTGTATGCATTTTTGTATGGTTATTACGACAATGCCCATGCGTTGCAATGGGGTATAAATATTTACTCAGTACGTTAGCTTGTGATTTACCTGCACATACTAATGCCATTGTGTAAATGAATGTTTTATCAAATCGTGCCCATGATTTTATCTTATAGTTTGATGTGAAGTTTGCTAAGTAAATAAAAGTGAATTGGTTCAGAAGGTAAGTAATTACCATGATTGGTTATCATTTGGGGAAGGTTGGATGAAAGGATGATGAGAAGAACAATGAAACATGGAATCTAACAATATTTTTAAATAGTAGAGAACAGATAAAGATTATCTGGTTTACATGTATAATTACATCCTAGGGACTTCATATCGTTTACCAATGTTTGGCTCGATGTGTTTCGCTTCAGTAATATTTATTTGCACGTCCCTCCAGTTTCAATAGTTGGACTCATTTTGTTAGAAACACGAATCACTTTGCCTTGTAGTATTGGCACATTCATGTGCATGCTTAATTAGTTGAACCCTGGCTGGCCACGGCTGTGGCCAATTCCGAGCACGTCACGCCGGTTGTGCCTAACGCAACGCGCCGCGCTCGGAAGGAACTGAAACGCGCCGTGCTTAACGCTGACTCACGCGTGGCGCGGCGCACAAAGATGAGCGTGACTTGCTCCGAGCGAAAACAGAAATAATTGTGCACGCGCGAGCCTAGGTTTTGGTGAATCAATCAATCAATCGCGATGGCGAAAGACTCTTCTTGGGCGTACCTGCCAGATGATCTCCTGCTCCTGGTCCTCCGCCGCCTCACGTCCCTCGCGGACCGCGTCCGAGCAGGCGCCATCTGCAGACCATGGCGCTCCGCCGCCAGCCAGCTCCCGCCGAGGCGGCTCCCGTGGGTCATGTTCGGCAACGGCACCCTCTTCGACCTGGCCAACGACAGCGCGCCGCACCCGCACCACCGCCTGCGTCTCCCCGACGATTGCTGGCGCTCCAGCGCCGGCGAGAACATGTTGTTCCTCGTGCACCAGCGCGACGGTAGCTGCTCCCTCTTGAACGCTCTCTCCGGCGCCACCACCCGTCTCCCCGAGCTAGCCGGCCTCCTGCGGACTTACGACGTCCGGCATCGTCGACTGCGGAACGAGCTCAGCTGCAGCCCCCACAACCACAATGAGCTCAGGCGCATCCTCCGCTCCTGGCGGGGCCAAACCGAGCCCCCCATGAAAGCTATAGAGAAGGCGTGGTGGTGTCCTCCTCGGCGTTGGACGATGAGCCCATCGTTGTCGCCGTCCTGATCGGACGCGATGTCATCGTGTCCACTTGCCGACCGACCGGCGAGACCAACTCAGTCCTCCTAGGGGCGCTACATCACGAGGCCATCGACACTGCCCTTTTTCAAGGGAAAATCTAGGCCCTCTCCAGGGGCCATGTCCTCGAGACCCTTGACCTCATCAATGGCCACCAAAAAGGCTTCAAACTCAAGTACAGTACCGAACTCATGATAAAGCACCCATGGCAAAACCACCGCCACCAACATTCCAAGACGGTTTTCCCTTGGTATCTGCTCGAGTCCGGTGGCAAGCTGCTGATGGTGAAGCGATGGCTCCGCCGCCCATGGATGAGGATGCCCAGCTCCCCGGATGCGGATGGTAGAAGAACTTTCCAGTTCAAGGTCTAGGAAGCTGACCTGAGCGAACGCCGGTGGAAGAAGTTGGACGGCAGCCTACAAGGCCAGGCGCTCTTTGTTAGCAGGCCGTGCTCCAAGTCTTTGCCCGCTGGTCATGGAGTTCAGGGAGACTGTATCTACTTCCTCAACAAACTCTACCAGTGGAAGCAGCTGGAGGCACCTCTCGGTGACTCTGGCGTGTACAACATTAGAGACAAGTCATTCACCCCTTTGTTGCGTGAGTCGATGCCATCGCTGTCGTGGAAGAGCGAGTGGTTTCCGTCATGGTTTTTTTCCTGTCCAAGTTTAATTAAATCATCAACATGTGTTTTTTCCTATCCAGTTTAATTGAATCGTCAACATGTGCCCGCATTTATCTTTAGTTGTTTTCCTTGGTTGTCAAAATTAACGACCCCAATATTGTATGCATTTTTATAGAGTATATTTTTCTAACTCTGTCTTGAATTTTACATCCTGGCGACTTCATATCGTTTACCAATGTTTGGCTCAATGTGTTTGGTTGCAGTTAATATTTATTTGCATGTCCCTGCAGTTTCAATAGCGACTCATTTGGTTGGAAACACGAATGATTTTGCCTTGTATATTGACACATACATGTGGATGCTTAATTATCTGGTCTCGTTTTCATATTTTATTTTATATGTAGTATATGTAGTACGTATATGAGAACTAGACACATCATAGCTTATATGATGTTTCACGTAATACATAACCTAAACACGTGCATGGATGCATTGCTTGTATCTAGACATTCGGTCTAATGAGGGAGTTTTGTGATTGTTTTTGTCGGATGGTGGAATTTTTAGCCGTTTCTTTTAAGAATAAAGTAAACCTCATAGTAGAAGGGTCGGTGGGTAGCCCTTGCAAAAGTGGCGACACTGCATCCCTTCAGCAGCCAATCTTTTTTTTTCTCAATGATGCATTTCACTTGGAACATGACACAAGGTTCCGAGCTAATTAAGTCATCAACATGTGCACCTACTACTTGTAAATGAATAATTGTCGTATAATTGTCTTTTTTGGTCGTCCAAAGGACCAAACATAATTGTATGCCACCCACATAAAACAAATCCTATGCGTTTATTTCTTTATAATTAGTTGGTTTACATGGTTGAATTTTACAACCTGTTGACGTCATATTGATTGTCAATGTTTGGCTCGACGTGTTAGATTTCAGTTAATATTTATTTGCATGTCCCTGTTTCAATGGCTGGGACATAATTTAGTATGCTCTATGAAAAACACGGATGATTTTGCCATGTATTGACACATAAATGTGCATGCTTAATTAGTTAAACTCATATTTTTATTTCATTTTATATGTAGTATGTATGCGAGACCTAGACACGTTATAGCCTATATGATATTCAGACAATACACACCTTAATTAAAACATGCATGGATGCATTGCTGGTATCTATATATTTTGTCTAATGAGGGAGTTTTCTGATTGTCTTTTTCAATGCTGGAATTTTTAGTTGTTCATTTAAAAATAAAGTGGCCCTCGAAAAGAGCCTCCTTTATCAGTAGTAATTTCATAAGTATAAAGATGATACAATAGGAGAATCGATACATACATGACTCACCACTACAGTGTCAGTAAACACTTATTGGGCAATAACCGTCATCTCTATTGCCTATTATCACTAGCCTATCATCCCACTTTGACTGGTCAATGCTGATTGCACTCTCCAGCTGCACTACATCATATCTTATAAACAAGATAGTATCAACAATGGTATCATCTATCAAACATTGAATATCTATTATCACACTAAAGCATAGTATCAACATTGCACTAGTGCAGAAAAAGCTTAGTGCTGGCTTTGCAAAAATGACGTTGCTGGAACCCAACGCCACCAATATGATGTCACTGTTAAAAAATAGTTGCGGTGTTAGTGCCCACATCAACAGTAATTTAGGTGCTTCTTGCATGCCACGTGTCCCACGCCATCACTATTATTTCCCACCTAGCGGCATTCCATGTAACATGCACACCAACAATAGTTTTTCTCAGCCAAAAAATTTATTTACACCACCATATAGCATTTTGCGTCTCGGTAACATAGATAATTATATAGACCAACAGCAGCACAATGGACAAACATAGGTAATTATATAGATAAGATATCCAACAATCATCGATCTCACAAACAGTTCTAGCTAATGATTAGTCATTGTCAATATGCACTACAAGCGAACTAATCTATCTTATATCTTATCTTATACTCCCTCCATTCCTAAATATTTGTCTTTCTAGAGATTTCAACAAATGACTACATACGGAGCAAAATGAGTGGATCTACACTCTAAAATATATACATCCGTATGTGGTAGTCCATTTGAAATCTCTAAAAAGACAAATATTTAGGAACGGAGGAAGTATTTACTAATTGGAGGCACCATACGGGTCATCATAGTAATCCACATCATTAAAAATATTTTAGCCGTTGATCTATTTAACTGATCTATCTGGACCCCGTGATTTACGTTACTTTTGTGGAGAAAAAAAGAGTCAACATACACGGATCAATCAGATGTGAAGTAATTAGAAAACCTTACATTACTTTTGTGAAGAAAAAAAGAGCAACCCTACACGTGAAAAAAAGAGCATCATATCTAATCAGCTCTTAGCCGTTGGATTATTACTTTATTAGATGTGGAGATGAAATCTTTGATCGTGATATTCCTGTAGGGACGTAATGATGTCAAATATCAATCTCTTTGCTAAAAAAATCTTTCTGATCTCTCTCTTAATCGTGTCTTCATCTCACGCCGCTGACTTCTATCAAATAGTTAGGTCAATCGAGATTGCCTTCTACGTGCTTATCTCGCCGGCCAAGCTTCATGAATGATTGCACTAGGAACGAATCATGCTAGCTTGCTTCATCTTTAGTTGATTGTTTTTTTCAGATGATTAATAGATAAATTCCTTATGTACAGAAATTTATTTTAGAATTTTTGGAGTTCCAAAAGTTTGCGTTAGTTACAGATTACTACAGACTGTTCTGTTTTTGACAGATTCTGTTTTTCACGTGTTGTTTGCTTATTTTGGTGAATCTATGGCTAGTAATGGAGTTTATGAACCATAGAAAAGTTAGAATACAGTAGGTTTAACACAAATATAAATAAAGAATGAGTTCATTACAGTACCTTGAAGTGGTGTTTTTGTTTTCTTTCGCTAAATCTCACGAGATTTTCTGTTAAGTTTTATGTTGTGAAGTTTTTAAGTTTTGGGTAAAGATTTGATGGATTATGGAACAAGGAGTGGAAAGAGCCTAAGATTGGGGATGCCCAAGGCACCCCAATGTAAAATCTAAGGACAACCTAAAAATCCTAAGCTTGGGGATGCCCCGGAAGGCATCCCCTCTTTTGTCTTCGTCCATCGGTAACTTTTCTTGAAGCTATATTTTTATTCATCACATGATATATGTTTTGCTTGGAGCGTATTGTACGTTTTGAGTATTTGATTTTTAGTTCACCATACTCGTCCTTGCTGTACACACCTTTTGAGAGAGACACGCATTATTCGGAATTTATTAGAATACTCTACGTACTTCACTTATATCTTTTGAGCTAAACAATTTTGCTCTAGTGCTTCACTTATATCTTTTAGAGCACGGTGGTGGTTATATTTTATAGAAATTATTGATCTCTCATGCTTCACTTATAATATTTCGAGAGTCCATTAGAACATCATGGTAATTTTCTTTGGTTATAAAATTACTCCTAATATGATAGGCATCCAAGATAAAAACTATAAAGTGCATTGAATACTAAGAGAAGTTTTGATACCTTATAATTGTTTTGAGATATGAAGATGGTGATATTAGAGTCTTGCTAGTTGAGTACTTGTGAATTTGAGAAATACTTGTTCTAAAGTTTGTGATTCCCGTAGCATGCACGTATGGTGAACCGTTATGTGATGAAGTCGGAGCATGATTTATTTATTGATTGTCTTCCTTATGAGTGGCGGTCGGGGACGAGCGATGGTCTTTTCCTACCAATCTATCCCCCTAGGAGCATGCACGTAGTACTTTGTTTCGATAACTAATAGATTTTTGCAATAAGTATGTGAGTTCTTTATGACTAATGTTGAGTCCATGGTTTATATGCACTCTCACCCTTCCACCATTGCTAGCCTCTCTAATACCGTGCACCTTTCGTCGATATCATATACCCACCATATACCTTCCTTAAAACAGCCACCATACCTACCTATTATGGCATTTACATAACCATTCCGAGATATATTGCCATGCAACTTACCACCATTCCATTTATTATGACACGCTTCATCATTTTCATATTGCTTTGCATGATCATGTAGTTATTTGTGGCAAAGCCACCTTCATAATTCTTTCATACATGTCACTCTTGATTCATTTCATATCCCGGTACACCGCCGGAGGCATTCACATAGAGTCATATTTTGTTTTAAGTATCGAGTTGTAATTCTTGAGTTGTAAGTAAATAAAAGTGTGATGATCATTATTAGGGCATTGTCCCATCTGAGGAAAGGATGATGGAGACTATGATTCCCCCATAAGTAGGGATGACACTCCGGAGGAAGGAAAAAAGAAAGAAAAGAGGCCAAAAGAAAAAAAGAGAGAAGGCCCAAATAAAAAAATATGAGAGAAAAAGAGAGAAGGGACAATGTTACTATCCTTTTTCCACACTTGTGCTTCAAAGTAGCACCATGATCTTCATGATAGAGAGTCTCCTATGTTGTCACTTTCATATACTAGTGGGAACTTTACATTATAGAACTTGGCTTGTATATTCCAATGATGGATTTCCTCAAAATGCCCTAGGTCTTCGTGAGCAAGCGAGTTGGATGCACGCCGACTTAGTTTCTTTTGTTGAGCTTTCATACACTTATAGCTCTAGTGCATCCGTTGCATGGCAATCCCTACTCACTCACATTGATATCTATTAATGGGCATCTTCATAGCCCACTGATACGCCTAGTTGATGTGAGACTATCTTCTCCTTTTTTGTCTTCTCCACAACTACCATTCTATTCCACATATAGTGCTATGTCCATGGCTCACACTCGTATATTGCGTGAAGATTGAAAAAGTTTGAGAACATCAAAAGTATGAAACAATTGCTTGGCTTGTCATCGGGGTTGTGCATGATTTAAATACTTTGTGTGGTGAAGATAGAGCATAGCCAGACTATATGATTTTGTAGGGATAACTTTCTTTGGCCATGTTATTTTGAGAAGACATGATTGCTTTGTTAGTATGCTTGAAGTATTATTATTTTCATGTCAATATTAAACTTTTATCCTGAATCTTTTGGATCTGTACATTCATGCCACAATAAAGAAAAATACATTGAAGAATATGCTAAGTAGCATTTCACATCAAAAATTATGTTTTTATCATTTACCTACTCGAGGGCGAGCAGGAATTAAGCTTGGGGATGCTTGATACGTCTCCAACGTATCTGTAATTTTTGATTGCTCCATGATATTATATATTCTATTTTGAATGTTTAATGGGCTTATTTATGCACTTTTATATTATTTTTGGGAATAACCTATTAACCCAAGGCCTAGTGCAAATTGCTGTTTTTTGGCCTATTTTAGTGTTTCGTAGAAAAGGAATATCAAACAGTGGCACACCCTAGCTAGTCATGCACTAGAGTGTTGCATCATGTTTACTCCTTCATCAGAAATTCGAAATGGGGATCTGTGAAACCCTCAGAATCATTTTGAAAATGATCCAAATAAAAATTTCTCCAAAAGGGTCCAAGAAAATGCTCATGTGGCTCTCTGAAAATATTGGACAGAGATAAAAATCAAACCAATATTTTTAGGAGCTCATAGGTATTTATTTTGGGCTTTTGGAATTAATGCATAAATATTTGCATTGGAAATATATTAATTATATATATTAATATATGTCCAAATATTATGCCAATTATAAAGGAGCCCTGGAATAATATATCTAGCTCCTGCAAAAATTGGCATAAGTTAAATAAATGATTTAATATATTATTTAAATCAAAACAAATGTCAGAAATTAGAAAACAGAAAAAGAAATAACAGGAGGAGCTTACCTGGGCTCCTCCCTGTGCGGCCCAGCCAGCTGGCCGGCCCAGCAAGCCAGCCCAGCCCACCACCGCCGTCGTCCTCCTGGCGCCAGTCGGCCAGGCGTGTGGCCGGCGCGCGCGCACGGCCGGAGCGCCACGCCACCAGCTCGTCTGCCTGCCTCCCCCGCCAGCGCGACGCCGCGGCGCTTCTTCTCGGTGCCGCCCCGATCCCCTGGCCTTATCCCCCCCTCTCTCTCCCGTGCTGCTCCCTCTCTCTCTCTCACGGTCGAACACCACCGTCGCCGCCGTTCGCCATAGCCGCCGTCTCCGACCACCCCTCGCTCCCCCGACTAGCTCAGAAGCTCCGCCACGACCCCCTCTTCCTCCCCACCGCTCCACAGCTCCCCGGAAGCCCTGCATCGCCGCCACGTCGCCGTTCCCCTCTTCGGGCTCCGACTATCGTCGCCGTTGAATTCGTCGCCTCCAGCGCGTCCCCGAGCCCGCTTCGACGCCCACTGCAACCGCGGTGAGCTACGCCACCGTTTCCCCCACTCCTCCCCCTCGTTCCCCCCACCGTAGCCTCCTCCCCACCACGGCCGAACCTCCGCCGTCGCCGAGCTCGCCGTCGACGCAGCTCCGGTGACCATTTGGTCACCCCGACGAGTCCAACGAGTTCGTAAGGCCCCGTAGAGCATCCCTAGCGCCTCGCTTCGCTCGACTTCGAGCTCCAACCCCGTTCCCGTGCACGACCGAACCCCGGCGGCCGCAGCCGAGCTCGCCGCCGTCGACTCCGGCCACCCCGACCCCAACGGACTCCGCCAAGAGCTGCGGTTTGTCCTCAGCTCCACTCCGGTGGTCTCCGCGGTCCATTTGGTGGCCGAAATGGCCAAAACCACTCTCGCCACCGCGTCGGGCTCGCCGGCGGCTAAACGCCGGCAGGCGACTTTGACTTTGACCACGGGTGGGCCCTGGTTGACTCCCCTGAGTCAATGACAGGTGGGGCCCAGCCCTGTTAATTAAACAGGTTTAGTTTTAATTAAACTTTAATTAAAATAATCACCCTGACATGCGGGACCCACTGTCAGGTTTGACCCAGACCTGTTCCGTTGACCTGCTGACGTCACACTGACGTCAGGCTGACGCAGTAATTGATTTTCTGGATTTAAATTAAATCAGGAAATTCCAGAATATTATTTAAACTTCAAAAATTCATAACTTTTATTCTGTAACTCCAAATTGGACAAATTATATATGAAAAATGATCAGAAAAATCCAATCTATCCATCTGTACTATTTTCATGCATGATCAAACAAGTTAAATTGATGTTTTAAGCAGAACAAGGAAAAGCACTTTAAAAGGCCATGTTTGAGTTTGAAATTTGAATCTTTGATTCAAATTTGTTCAAACCCCTCTGGTTTTAGTTGCATTAGCCCAACACACTCATATTGCCATGTTTCATGCATGCATCATATTGTTGCACATTGTTTGGTGATGCTTGTGTATCGATGTCCTTTGCGACAGGTTCTGCCTCCGAGGAGTACCGTGATTACCCTAACGAAGAACCGTATCAGTGCATCGAACCATCAGGCAAGCAACCAACCATTTGATCATATCGATACAATCCCATGTTCTCGCTCCTGCTCTCTTTTACTGCATTAAGACAACGCGTTTCAAACTGCTGTGTGCCACGGTAGTTGAACCCATTTCCTCTGCATGACCTGTCATTGCCACAGTAACTAGATGAAACCCACTAGCATGTGTAGGAGTTGTTTGAGCCATGTGTATGTGTTGTTCCTACCTTGCTATGCCTGCTATGCTTAGAGTCGTGTCAGGTCTGGTTCATCTGGGTGATGGGCTAGAGTGAAATGATTATGTCGGTAATGAGAGTGGTGTGATGAACACGATTTGGTAAAGGTATCGATGAGAGGCCATGTAGGAGTACATGGTGGGTTGTTTCATTGAAGCCGACCTTAAGCACTGAGATCTGTATATGTGATTTAAGATACAGCTACTACCATGCATTGGGCCCTGAAATATGACCCCGCTCGACTTCTTATTCACCCTAGCTCTCTGTCCAGGAGTTGCAAGTAGTTTCTGGTGTTTGTAGCCTACTGGAGGCCGTGGACAGCGCTGACCGTAGGGGTGGGCTGTGATGCGGTAGGTACGTGGCACGGTGTACCGAATACCCGTTAGGTATCTCGGGAACCCTGTTCACATCGTTCGGGGCCGTATGGGAAACCTCGGCCGGACTCCCTGCGGATGGAACCTGAATAGGCGATAAACCTGGACTAGAGGCTTAAGTGTTTAGGTAGGTCGTGGTCTACACCCACGTCGGCTTTCTCTTGAAGTCTGCCGAGCACATGTCGTGTGCAGACGCTAAGTGGTGGAAACATGTATGAGGAAGTACACCCCTGCAGGGTTAACATGATCTATTCGAATAGCCGCGTCCGCGGTAAAGGACTACTTGGTTGCCTATACAGTTCATAGACAAGTAAATGGAAACTGTTAAAAGCCTCAAGATAAGTGTGAGTGCCGAGGATGGCTCTTCCGTAGGAAGACGGAGGTGGATCCTCGGTAGTGTATTGAAGTGGTGAGTAGTGGACTCGTGTGTGCAAAACCATTTCAAGTTGGAGTATCGTAGGATAGCCTAGCCAAGAGTCAAAGCTGGCTTGCTGCAATAACTCCACCAACCCTTCTTGATACTATGCATGTATGTAGGATCTGATGTAAGTCTTGCTGAGTACCTTTGTACTCATGTTGCTATAATCTACATTTTTACAGAAGACGCTGCAACCCCTTCTGATGGGTTCTATGTAGACGTTGACATCAACGAGTAGGCCAAAGACCCAGGTGGTGACCCTGAGCTTGTGAAGGACCACGTAGTATAGCTAGGCTTCCCAAGCCTCTTTTATTTTACTAGTTGTCTGTACTCAGACAAGTTACTTCCGCTGCTGGTTTGTATGACTGTATGACTTGTATGTGGGGTCGTGAGACCCGTACCTTTGTGTATGTTATGTATGGCTCACTGAGCCTTAAATAAAGTACTTGTGTCGTAGAGTCATGTTGTGATGCTTCGTTGTATTTGCACATATCGAGCATATTGTGGGTATGATTGAAATGCTTGGTATGTGTGGGATCTGACTATCTAGTTGTTTATCTTTAGTAGCCTCTCTTACCGGGAAATGTCTCCTAGTGTTACCGCTGAGCCATGGTAGCTTGCTACTGCTCTGGAACACTTAGGCTGGCCGGCATGTGTCCTTCTTCGTTCCTGTGTCTGTCCCTTCGGGGAAATGTCACGCTTTGAGTACCGGAGTCCTGCTAGCCCAGTGCTACAGCCCGGACCCACTTGCTGATGACCGACACGTTCGAAGCTGGGTCATGGATGCCTGTCCCTGTAAGTCTGTGCCACTTTGGGTTTACGACTAGTCATGTCAGCCCGGGCTCCTTATCATATGGATGCTAGCGACACTATCATATACGTGAGCCAAAAGGCGCAAACGGTCCCGGGAAAAGGTAAGACGACACCCGTGGGGATACCGTGCGTGAGGCCGCAAAGTGATATGAGGTGTTACCGGCTAGATCGATGTGACATCGAGTCGGGGTCCTGACAGCGTTGGCATCAGAGCCGGACTGCCTGTAGGTTCTCCAAGCCAAACTGGTCGATGTTGAGTCTAGAAATTCTTTAGTTATATGTACGGGAATTGTTTGTGGGTTGGAACGTAAGGCTCTTTTTACTCCTTATACCTTATGACATTCTGATCTGAGTCAGTCCATTCTTCCACCGGGGGTTAAGGAATTAGGATCTATTCTCTCTATCAGGATCACGTGTTACCAATCAGTAGTACCTTATAAGTTTGATGGTTACCAGCCTAGTTCAGTTCTACTACCACATTATGTTGTTAGAATGGTTTCAGAACTTTGATATGGTGATGTTGAGTATGTACGAAATCCTTTGTCAAATGTCTCAATATCCTTTTTGAGCATTTACAGCTGTTATGCTGCCGAAATTTTGCTAGAAGTTCTAATGCCTTTGCATTATGAATGTGCTTTCAGATGGCCACTCGCGACCTCAATCAAGTGGTTCGCCTGACTCGATGCCTAGATGTACCCGGCCATACTGCTAAGTTGGTCAGGGTAATGACTGAGGCTGGATACCGCTGGTATCCTGAGTACACGGTCGAAGAGCAATTCCGGGACTTCAATCAAAGCCAGTATCTCTGCACTGTCAGGATATTTCCATCTTATCCTGGATCCACCGAGCCTCTTCACTGTTCCTATGGACTCGGGGTTACTATTGAGATGGCTGTGCAGGACGCCGCCTACTCTATGATGACCATTATGCGAGTCAGATCTGGTCTATTTCGGGACTCTGATTTCCGGTATATGCCAGGATCACTTCCGGGAGCACAAGGGTATCTCCAGGCTATCTATGCTGACCCCACTCAGGAGGATTCACGGACTCGCACCACTGCTGAGATGCTCGAGGATAAGGATCGTGAAAATCGGGCCTTAAGGTTAGAGCTCTTCAATACCCGTGCTGACCACTGGGCCACTTTGACTCGGTTCGCACCGGCGGTGCAAGCTGGATATTCAGATATGCGAGATCTCTATCCTGTGAGATCTGCTCTGCCAGACGTGATGGTTTGGCGTGATGTAGGAGGCATCACCCCACCTCGCGGTCCCCGCAGGCCACCGTTTGTTGGTCCAAGGCCTCATCCTAGCCCCTATGGTCCACAAGCTCCGCGAGACCGTCTGTTTCCGGATGATCATGTTGAACTTCCAGGCTATGGAGGTGACTTCTACGAGGACTACTACGGATCGGTCTGAGTTAGTGGTAGTATCACTAGTTCGCACTAGCTGTGTCGTCTATCGTCCTGCGTGACTCGTGGGATATGACCTAGTTTGTACTCTTCCGGAGATGTAGAAAAATAATGTATAAGAGCTTGGAATGCCTCCGATGAGATGTAATCCTCTTGTCACCGTAATAGTACTTTGTTTGGTCTTGTACTAAACCCTGTATGGTGTGTATGACGATGGAATAAAAGAAGCAGTTTCTGTATCTACCATGTCATACGGATGATCATCTTGCATTCCGAGTTATTCCTTACATTATGTATCCTATGTCGGAATTTTACCATCCTGACTAAATCATTGTCTTGTTTACCTAGGATGGTCAACACGCGCGCTAACCCTGCTTCCCAAGAGCAGGCCGAAGGCAGTGAAGCCAGGGATGCAAATCTGCCTCATCCTCCTTCACTAGCCGAGGTTATGATGGAAGCTGAGAGAAACAAGCGGGAGACAAACCGTTTGTTGGAGCGTATTGAACAGAATACAGCACACCATCAGAGGGCTAACGTGGTGTCACTCAGTGATTTTATCAAATTGCATCCACCCACGTTCCACCACTCCGTCGAGCCTCTCGACGCTGATGACTGGCTTCGCAGTATCTCTCACAAACTGCGTTCCGCGCTGGTAGCGGAGGCTGACAAGGTCACCTTTGCTGCATATCATCTTGAAGGCCCCGCCAGTCTATGGTGGGAGAATTATGGAGCTATGCGCCCAGCGGGCCATGTCACCACTTGGGCTGAGTTCAGCGAGGCTTTCCGTGAACATCACATTCCGGAGGGTCTCATGGACCGTAAACGTGAAGAATTTTGCAGTTTCACCCAAGGCCGACTTTCTGTGGATGCCTATAGCAGGGAGTTTGGTAATCTCGCCCGATATGCAACTGAGGAAGTTTCTACTGACGCCAAGAAGCAAGCAAGGTTCCGTAAGGGCCTTAGTCCTGAGCTTCGCCGCGACCTCCGTCTGCATGAGTGCATATCTTTTTCGAAACTTGTCAACAAAGCCATCAGTGCTGAAACTGGTCAGACTGACTATGACGCAACACGCAAGCATGGACGTGACATGGGTTCCTCATCCGGTGCTAGTCCTCAGACTGACTATAGCTAGGCTTCCCAAGCCTCTTTTATTTTACTAGTTGTCTGTACTCAGACAAGTTACTTCCGCTGCTGGTTTGTATGACTGTATGACTTGTATGTGGGGTCGTGAGACCCGTACCTTTGTGTATGTTATGTATGGCTCACTGAGCCTTAAATAAAGTACTTGTGTCATAGAGTCATGTTGTGATGCTTCGTTGTATTTGCACATATCGAGCATATTGTGGGTATGATTGAAATGCTTGGTATGTGTGGGATCTGACTATCTAGTTGTTTATCTTTAGTAGCCTCTCTTACCGGGAAATGTGTCCTAGTGTTACCGCTGAGCCATGGTAGCTTGCTACTGCTCTGGAACACTTAGGCTGGCCGGCATGTGTCCTTCTTCGTTCCTGTGTCTGTCCCTTCGGGGAAATGTCACGCTTTGAGTACCGGAGTCCTGCTAGCCCAGTGCTACAGCCCGGACCCACTTGCTGATGACCGACACGTTCGAAGCTGGGTCATGGATGCCTGTCCCTGTAAGTTTGTGCCACTTTGGGTTTACGACTAGTCATGTCAGCCCGGGCTCCTTATCATATGGATGCTAGCGACACTATCATATACGTGAGCCAAAAGGCGCAAACGGTCCCGGGAAAAGGTAAGACGACACCCGTGGGGATACCGTGCGTGAGGCCGCAAAGTGATATGAGGTGTTACCGGCTAGATCGATGTGACATCGAGTCGGGGTCCTGACAAACGGAGTCCAAACGGAACGAAACCTTCGGGACAGTTATTTTTGCGACAAACGTGATCCAGAGGACTTGGAGTGGACGTCAAGAAACATACGAGGAGGCCACAAGGCAGGAGGGCGCGCCTACCCCCTAGGCGCGCCCTCCACCCTTGTGGGCCCCTCGTAATTCCACTGCCGCAAACTTCTGTACCCGTGAGATCCCATCTTGGGGCCTTTTCCAGCGCTCTGCCGGAGCGGGCATCGATCACGGAGGGCTTCTACATCAATACCATAGCCTCCGATGATGTGTGAGTAGTTTACCACAGACCTTCGGGTCCATAGTTATTAGCTAGATGGCTTCTTCTCTCTCTTTAGATCTCAATACAAAGTTCTCCTCGATCTTCTTGGAGATCTATTTGATGTAACTCTTTTTGCGGTGTGCTTGTCGAGATCCGATGAATTGTGGGTTTATGATCTAGAATATCTATGAACAATATTTGAATCTTCTCTGAATTCTTTTATGTATGATTGGTTATCTTTGCAAGTCTCTTTGAATTATCAGTTTGGTTTGGCCTACTAGATTGAGCTTTCTTGCAATGGGAGAAGTGCTTAGCTTTGGGTTCAATCATGCGGTGCTCGATCCCAGTGACAGTAGGGGAAACGACACGTATTGTATTGTTGCCATCGAGGATAAAAAGATGGGGTTTATATCATATTGCATGAGTTTATCCCTCTACACCATGTCATCTTACCTAATGCGTTACTTTGTTCTTATGAACTTAATACTCTAGATGCATGCTGGATAGTGGTCGATGTGTGGAGTAATAGTAGTAGATGCAGGCAGGAGTCGGTCTACTTGTCGCGGACGTGATGCCTATATACATGATCATGCCTAGATATTCTCATAATTATGCACTTTTCTATCAATTGCTCGACAGTAATTTGTTCACCCACCGTAATACTTATGGTGTCTTGAGAGAAGCCACTAGTGAAGCCTATGGCCCCCAGGTCTATTGTCCATCATATTAATCTCCCACCAACAAGCTATTTCTTTCGCCGTTTATTTTGCTATCTTTACTTTTAATCTTTATCATAAAAATACCAAAAATATTATCTTATCATCTCTATCAGATCTCACTTTTGCAAGTGGCTGTGAAGGGATTGACAACCCCTTTATCGCGTTGGTTGAAGGTTCTTATTTGTTTGTGTAGGTACGAGGGACTTGCGTGTGGCCTCCTACTGGATTGATACCTTGATTCTCAAATACTGAGGGAAATACTTACGCTATGTTGCTGCATCACCCTTTCCTCTTCAAGGGAAAACCAATGCATGCTCAAGAGGTATTAGTCGTCGTTAGTTGCTTTGGGTGTATCCACCATGTACACATCGTACGAAGAAGTGGCCGTACAGTGTCCAGTAAATTGCGGGTTTTGGCCCTGCTCCTCATCGGCATCGTCCTCCATGCCGTTGATGTCTTCAGAGCCGTAGTCAAGCATGTCGGTTAGATACCCGACAGTGGCTATGAAGTGGGTGGCGCGTGGGGAGAAAAATTCTCTATCATCGGCCGCTAGTTCGCACCGGACATAGTTCGGCTGTGAGTCTCCCGCCAGGGACAGGCTCTCTAATGAGTTTAGCACATCGCCCAAGGGCGAGTGCTGGAAGATATCTGCGGCGTTGAACTCAAAGATCGATAGCTGATCAAGCTCGGCATCTGCAGGCGCACATGGTTCGGAATTTATAGTCGGAGTCATGTCCGGAGTTCCGGTGATGCGGATGTCCCATGAGTTGGAGTCTGTGTGCGGCTCTGATGCCGCGGAATCCGTGGCCTTCATGGTGGGGTTGAGCTTCCCATCCTCAGATGGCACGATCTACGCCGGATCTAAGGCTAGAGCAGTTACAGGAGCAATCTCCTGAGTGTGGTCCGATGACAGATTTAGATCGTGTGCATCGGTGTGACAGGGAGCGGCTGCTGCGGTCTTGAATCCAGTGAAGATCAAGTCTCCACATATGTCCACAACGTAGTTCAAGCTTCCAAATCTGACCTGGTGTCCAAGCGAGTAGGCCCGCAGTGCGATGCCGCCGAACACAAAGATCTGTCCGGGAAGGAAAGTCTCTGCCTGGACGGCATCGTTGTTGACGATTGAGGGGGCCATCAAACCTCTTGGGGACGACATAGTGGAACTCTCAATGAAAGCTCTAATGTCGGTGTCAAAACCGGCGGATCTCGGGTAGGGGGTCCCGAACTGTGCGTCTAAGGTTGATGGTAACAGGAGACAGGGGACACGATGTTTACCCAGGTTCGGGCCCTCTCTATGGAGGTAATACCCTACTTCCTGCTTGACTGATCTTGATGAATATGAGTATTACAAGAGTTTATCTACCACGAGATCGTAATGGCTAAACCCTATAAGTCTAGCATGTATGACTATGGTAATGAGTATCTCTCTCTCCGGAATAAGTCCTCCGGTTTATATAGGCACCGGGAGGATCTAGGGTTTCACAGGGTCGGTTACAAGGAATGGAATCTACATATTTGGTCGCGAAGCTTGCCTTCCACGCCAAGGAGAGTCTCATCCGAACACGGGTGCGGTCTTCGGTCTTCGTATCTTCACAACCCATCAGTCCGGCCCATGGCTAATAGGCCGGACGCCCAAGGACCCCTTAGTCCAGGACTCCCTCAGCCACACTCTCTCTCTGCTCACTGCTGGTCACTGATCTAGCCAGATCCTCTCCGTCGGGGAAGGTGAGAAGGTGCACCATTCACGCGGTTGTCCTCGGCGACGGCTCTTACCCACTAACGGCGCGTCCCGATCAGCATGCCTTGCCGTTCTCTCCCAAGCATCGCTGGCGAGGGAGAGCCTCCCACCCCTTCTTCCTCGCTGCCGTAGTGTGGGCAGATCTGGCCTCCTGTTGCCCACCTAGCAACATCCCAGTGACCCTCAGGTATAACTTCCTTTGAAACCGGCCTTGCTTTACTTCCCGACCTCCTCACGTCACTGTATTTGTATCTTTTACTATTTCTCAGGCCCTGTCATGGTTTTGTCACGGCAGATGTCCTAGAGAAAGGACTTAGTCGTGGAGCCCTCGCAACGGGTTAGCTTAAAGGGGTTAAAGATGACAAGGGGCGCAGAGGGTTTATACTGGTTCGGCCCAAGGTAAAAGCCTACGATCCAGTTGTTGTGGGATTGCTAGGGTTTCGATGACCAAGGAGCGAATACGCTTTACCTGGGTCTCGAGTTGTTATTTGTTGTCCCTAAACCGCCGCCGGGTCATCCCCTTATATACATGGGTTGACGCCCGCCGGTTTACAGGTTTCTGAGGACGGCTCATAAACGTGTCCGGCTCGGCCTCTGCTCTTTCTATCTTATAACACAAGTTTACATATCAATGTCGGTTTACATCTACAGACCTTTAAACCGACTTTGGGCCCTGGGCCTTCATAAAGCGCCTCCATCTTGATCTTCATGGGCTTCAGATATAATAAACCATTATGGTGATAATCCAGCCTCTCCTGGCCGGTTTACGCCCAGCAGTAATATCCCCAACATTAGGCCCCGGATTGATTTGAACTAGTTCATGTCAATCCTCAATACTTAATAAAATTTCTTCTTCAGCACCTTTGCATAAACCTTGTAAACTGCCATGACATCATCTTCCAAGATCAAGATAAATCGCCATGACGTCACCTGTTTAAAAAAATTCATATAACCCACCTTCATTAATGAGCCTCTAACAATCGAGGCGACAGAGCTATCATATATCCCATTTTTTGGGCTCCTCGATTCTCGCGCCTGCCACTTATCCATCCACCTTATAAATTAGTCCGAGGGGTCCTTTTCACTTTTCCCCTTCATGCCCCATCACATTGTCCTCTTCCTCGCAACGCTCGACCATTGGAGCTCTGCCGCCATCGTCGACCTTCTCTTCCGCCCCAACGACGCCCGCTGCATCAACCTGACCGCACCAGAGTAACGCGGCGCTCCTTCGCTGTTCCCTCAGCATCAGTAAGTTCCTCTTTTCTTCACTCTAGATCCACCATTAGGGTTTCAGTGTTCGTCAGAGTTTATTGAAGCTCTGGCGCCGTTCTTCCCTGTTCTTCTTAGTAGCAAAAACGGCTAGTCTAGATCTGATACTTCTTGTGCGGCCGTAGCGATAATCCTCTTTTTCCAGATTTGAGCATCTCCTTTATATAAAAACTCATCTGAACTTTGATGAACTGTTCAAGCACTTGAGATTAGGTCTGATTATTTTCTAGTTTTTCTATCACACCGCAGATCTGAATTTATCACATCAACCTGTGAAACTTGTTATTCCTTCACTTAGGTACTTTAGATTTCTACCTTTCATACCAATATAGGCGGTTTAGCTTTGAAAAAATGATAATCGGTAGGTACCATTAGTCCCCTCTTAAACCGTCGATTCATTTATCTTTGCACCTTCTCTATCGTGAGATTTCGGCTTAGCAATATCAGACTCCAGTTTAGTAATGTCACCTTCCGGTTTAACAAAATGCATAGACCTCTGCTTTAACTTGCATTGCTTTATTACTTGTTCATTATAAATCTCAAACCGGTAATAACTATGTTTCAGCTTCCATTGAAATGGCCAAACAAGTCTATGAATGCAACTGGGTTCCTTCTTGGGTCACTGAAGATCAGTTAAACAGATGTGTCGCAACTGGCGCTTTAGCCAAGAAAGAGGTCATCCACTAGAGGGCCCCTGTTACAGAAAATCCTCTTGAACCCAAGGACGGGGAAGTAGTCGTTTTTGTTGACCATCTGGGTTGAGGCTTTAGCCCTCCCGGTTCAAAATTCTTCCGAGATGTGCTTGCTAGTTTTCAGCTTCACCCTCAGGACATCGGTCCAAACTCTGTGTCCAACATCTACCATTTCCAAGTCTTTTGTGAGGCTTATCTTCAAGAGGAGCCCATAGTTTAATTGTTTAGGGATTTCTTCCACTTAAACCGTCGCACAGAGTTCACAGATGGACCTAATAATGAACTCGGTGGAATGGCGGCTCAAAAAAGGAAAGAATTCAGCTTCCCTCACGCCAAGCTTCACAGTCATCCCAATGAGTGGAACCAGACTTGGTTTTATTGCAAAGACACATCTCCAACTGATGAAAACCCTTTTCCAGGTTACCGCCCTCATCATCTTAGCAATACACATCCCTTTCCTTAGAGGTTAACTACAAAGGAAAGGGCCAACTATGCCCCACAGCTGTCAAAGCTTAGAGCCTTTATGGCGAACGGTTTAATAGGTGTTGACTTTGCTCATTGTTGGATAAACTGGAGCATTCTGCCCTTAAGCCGGTGCCCCGGTTTGATGTGTGAATACACCGGGAGCTTGAAAGATCCTCAACGACACATTGATATTCAGCTTACAGATGCTGAAGCTACCGAGGCTGTGAAAAAGATGCTGAATGAACCGGAAGCTGCCTGTAGCCAGACCGGATTAAGTCCTTTCTGCACCTCCAACAAACCGCCAGCTGTAAGAATAATATGATTTATTTGTTTTTAGCTTAATCCCTTAAAATATTCTCTCAAAATTTTGTTCATCTTTGCCAGGGTGATGATCCGTTCTGGAAGAAAAAACCACAGGATAAACCGGCAAAACCACAAGACAAACCGGCAAAGCCACATCGCCCGAAGACCAAGGTTGTTAAAAAACCTGCCAAGAAAAGGACCACTGTGTCTTTCGAGCCAAATGCTGATGCCAATGTAGCTAATCCGGACTCAGAGGTAGAACTTGACTCTCTTGGTTCATTTTTCATACGCCTCATTGACAATGACTATTATCAGGATGACGCTGAAGGCAGTCAAGCTGATAATGTAGAGGTAATCATTCTTTCCTCCGATTCAGATCCTCTGCCAACATCAAAAATCCGTCAAGCAAATCGGAAAGTAAAATTTTCTCACCCCCTTGCTTACTTGGACCCAAACTTTCATTTGAAGACGCAGCAACACGAAGCTCACCGCACAACCCGGCACAGCGGCCAGGTAGTTACCTCCACCGGTTTACCGAACACTCCGGTTCGGAAACGCCGATCAGAGGTCTCTTATACCCTTGACACTTCTTGCCCCAAGATGGGTTGTTTCCAACAACCTCTTAATCCGTTTGATTGGAATTATCAGGGGACACCTCACTCATCTTCTGGCGAGTCAAGAGCTACACAACTTCCTGCCCTCAAGACAGTTCCTGGGTGAGTTATGCCTTAAACTGACTCTTAATACCTTATATTCACCTGATGTATTGACCTTTTATATTTGTTATTTTTAGTGCCAAGCCTCGACCCAGTAAGAAGGCTCGGTTAAATAAACAGGCTGATGATAATATGGATATTGAACCGGAGAAAACTCCAGATCTGGAGGGAACCAATGCTGATGTTATTCATGACGATCCGCCACCTCAAGATTACGACTTCATTGTTGAACAAGTAGAAGTGGACACCAGAGGCCACACTGAGAAACCGGCAAGCCCGGCCCGAACTGATGATAAACCGGCAAGTCCAGTGAAAATTGTTGATAAACCATCGACTCTAGTGAAGGCTGTTGGTGATAAAGAAGATGACATCATGATTACTGGCATTAGCCACACCACTCGTGGCAATCCAGTCGCTTTATCTAAACATAGTGCCAAGGATGAGCTTTCTGCTATCGGTAAAGACAAATGGAACGCCGACTTGTCAAGCTATGCCCATCTCGATGCTCAAGACATTCACTCTGGCTTCTTGAATCGTCTGTACACCAGCCGCGACTATGAAGCCGGTTTGGTAAACTTGATGAAAGAGCGATATGAGGTATCTAATGCTCAACTCTGCATAACTGTTTCTCTTTTAAATTCCAAATATAAACTCCAGTAGCCCCCAAGTGACGGTTTATGATATCAATCCAAACCAGGACTTAGTAATAACTTAACTTTATATGCTTAGCCTCCAGGGACCGGGTTATCTCTTTAAAATAACTTAACTCCAGTAGCCCCCAAGGGCCGGTTTAACCTTATAAAGATGAACCGGGACTTCTAAAAGAATTTCCATGTCAGTATTTTGAGCAAACATACATTAGCCCCCAAGTGCCAAGAGTAATCCTTGTATTGTGCTTGGGACTTGTAGAAATTTCTGAGAACAAGCAAATATGCATTAGCCCCCAAGTATCAGGTGCATAACTTGTTATGTGCTTGGTACTTCAAATTTATACCGACAACACATAATATGTCTATTTCTTATAGGCTGAGCTGAGCAAAAAGGAATCTCAAACCGCTGATCTGCCAGAAAATATCAAGTCCCAGCAAGCCAAAACTTCCAAGGCAAAAGATGAGCTGACTAGCGCTTTAGCCGCTATGGAAAAGCTAAAGGATAGTTTCAACAAGGAACAGGCGGATTGGGACACAGAAAAATCCGCTTTGCAGAAAAGAGCCGAGGACGCAGAAGCAGCTCTTAAACTGGTGGTAGATGAGCTGACTGGTGTAAAGTGGCAAGTACATGCTATGACTGCTGCTGTGTTCGGTAAGCCTCCTATCTTTAACTTCTCATCATATCATCTCATTCATTGCCGACTCACTGATGTTTTTAATGATGCAGGAACTCGTATTAGTCATCTAGGCTCTGATGTACAGAAGAAGCTGAAGGCTGGCTATACTCTTATAGAGCAGTTATATACCGGCATGCAACAGATTATCTGCACTGCTTCTCACAACAAGACGCCTCCAACTTTAATCAAAGAGACCTTAGAAAGGCTGTCAATGTTGCCCGCCCGGGTAGAAGAGTTAAAGAGATCTACTGCAAGAGCTGGTGCTCTTACTGCGCTAACCTGGGCAAAAGCATGGGTGCCCGATCTTAATCCAGAAGATGTCAGCAAAGGCTATCCAAGCTTAAAAGAAGATGGATCAGAATTTGGCAATGAGGACCTTCGATCCATAAACCGGGAAGTACGTCCACTGGCTTGCCAATTAGCTGAAGAAGCTGATCTTTCCCATTATCGGGCAAGTTATGACATCAACAACAAACGGGTTGCCGCACCAACTCCTGAGGTTCAAAATCATATCCTGCCAATTCGTAAGCACACTTATGCCCCTGACATTGAACCGTCCACCGTTATAAGCAACGAAGTTGTGTTCCAAGCCCTAACTGGGATCGATTGGGCAACTATTGACTTCCAGCCGCTGGGTAGAGACAAAGAGGATGAACCGATGCAAGATGATCCGCAGCCGTCAAGTCAAGCTAGTGATGAAGCATGTCCGGAGGCCGGTTTAGCCTTCTGCGAGCCGCACCATTTTCTGAAAAACAATAATTCTTTTGGGCACTGAAATGCCTTGTAATAGGCCAGTTCAAATACTTGGTCTATTATGCCGTCGTGCATACTCATTTTTCCTAATACTTGTTAATTTGTCATGCTTAAGATATATGACATTCATAATCCGTAGCTGCTCCTGCATATAAGAAGTTGAAAGTGTCTTGGCGGTTTTACCGCCGGACGGGTCATGATACCCAGATATATATCCAAGGTTTATAACCAAGGCTATAGAAAGATAATCAAATATGGAAATACTTGATACCTGTGACCTTAGAATCATACTGTTAGCTGACCAACTGTTGTAGTGAGGGTGATAACCCAAATCTGGAGTAACAATAACTCCTGTCATATGATGCCGGTTTATAATAAAACCGTTCCAGGTTGCGATAAACACCGGTTTACCCATATTCAATTCTGGCGACTTATGGTAAAAAACAGACCGAGTTAATAATCTTCGGGTTATGACTGATCATATACTGACAACTTGTAGTTGCAAGTCAAGCCGGGTTTAGTGAATGCCGGTTTATCAGAACATTATAAATGTCACCAAAAGAGAAAAACTTGGCAAATTAAACCATACGAAAAACTTGTAGTCGAGGCTTTTCACGGGCTGCCAGGCCCCAAATTCGAGGCTTTTCATGGGCTGCCAGGCCACTGAGTTAAACCATTTTACAAAGCCTTTTAAGATGGTCCTCAATCCTTAACCAGTCGTCATTTTAACTTGACAAGTTCAGGGTCTTATCAGATTGACTTATCAAAGTTCAACGGCTCATACCAGGTTTACCTGGGCGGAGTGACTTACTTAAAAAGGCAGGATAACCCGGGGTTTTAGGTGTATACACCAGGCTTCCAAGCCATGGCTTGATAGCCTATTACAAGTGTAGATTCTTTGTTCATCGCGACAACAAAGTATCCCCAAGTAACATTTTGAGCTGTGCTCAGTGGGTGCCTATGTTTGAGTTGTTCTTTGCAACACTCTCTTTAGCGCTGAAGTAGTTTGGCTTTGAGCCGATCAAGAGGTGTGACTGTGGTTCAAATATAACCAAGCCCCCAAGTGATTTTTCTGGTGGCCTTGCACCGATCAAGAGGTGTAGCTATGGTTCAAATACAACCAAGCCCCCAAGTGATTTTTATATAAAGCTTTGATAAGATGAATCAAGGGGTAAACCGGACACTGCTTTATAACATAGAAGCCCCCATGTAACCACACATGATGTAATAAAAACAACAGATACCCCACTTTAGCTGAGGTTCCGGTGTCTTATATTGATCATAATATATACATTGTCATAACTATGTACATAAGCAGAGCCTATGGCTCAAGTATAGTAGGGCCAAAGATGAGCGATATTCCATGGCCGGTGGGTCTCCTCCTCCGATTTACATGAGTCGTTGTGCTCTCGAACATCGATTAGGTAGTATGACCCATTATGTAGATTCTTGCTGACCACAAAGGGTCCTTCCCAAGGGGGGGATAACTTGTGCATATCAGTTTGATCCTGGATGAGTTGGAGCAAAAGATCACCTTCTTGAAAGGTTCTGGTTCTAACCCGGCGGCTGTGATAACGACGCAAATCCTACTGGTAAATCACCGAACGAGCCAGTGCAATGTCACGCTCCTCATCTAACAGGTCGAGTGCTTCCTGTCATGCCTTCTCATTATCATCTTCGACATACGACGCCACACGGGGCGAGTCATGACAGATGTCACTAGGGAGAACCGCCTCTGCTCTAGAAACCATGAAAAAAGGCGTGTAACCCGTGGATCTGTTGGGCGTGGTATTGATGCTCCATAACACAGAAGGTAACTCCTCCACCCAACAACCCGGGGTCCATTGCAAAGGAACCATAAGCCGGGGCTTGATGCCTCTCAAGATCTCTTGATTGGCTCTCTCCGCTTGACCGTTAGACTGGGGGTGAGCCACTGATGATACGTCAAGCCGGATGTGCTCACGTTGACAGAACTCCTTCATAGCTCCTTTGGACAAATTTGTACCATTATCAGTTATAATGTTGTGTGGAAAGCCAAACCGGAAAATCACCTTCTTGAGGAATTGAACTGCCATAGCTGCATCACACTTACTGACTGGCTCTGCCTCCACCCATTTAGTGAACTTATCAACTGCCACCAAAAGGTGGGTCTTCTTGTCCTTGGATCTCTTAAAGGGCCGAACCATATCCAGCCCCCAAGTTGCAAACGGCAAAGTGATTGGAATTATCCTCAATTCTTGAGCCGTACATGAGCGCGTCGTGAGAATTTTTGACATCCATCACACCTTTTGACCAAGTCCTCGACATCAGCATGAGCCGTCAGCCAATAGAAACCGTGAGGAAACGCTTTGGCTACCAGAGATTTTGAACCGGCGTGGTAACCACAATCTCCTTCGTGTATCTCTTGCAAAATTTTGCGGCCTTCTTCAGGAGATACACAATGCTGAAACGCCCCTGTCACACTGCAATGATGTAACTCTCATTGATAATAGTCATGGACTGGGACTGCCGGATTATCTGCCTTGCCGAAGTTTCATCCTATGGTAACTCACCCCGGTTCATATACGCCAAATATGGAACCGTCCAATCCAGGATAACATGAAGAGCCGCCACTAACCGAGCCTCCGGATCAGGAATAGCCAAATACTCTTCGCCAGGGAGCTTGACAGACGGATTATGCAGCACATCCAGGAACACATTGGGTGGAACCGGTTTACGTTGGGAACCCAAGTGGCTTAGAGCGTCCGTCGCTTCATTCTTCCGCCGGTCCACATGATCGACTTGATAACCTTTGAAGTGACCTGCAACAATATCCACCTCTCGATGATATGATGCCATGAGTGGGTCCTTGGAATCCCAAGTACCAGACACTTGTTGAGCCACCAGATCTGAGTCACCGAAGCACTTAACTCGGCTTAGATTCATATATTTAGCCATCCAAAGACCATGGAGTAAAGCCTCATATTCAGCTGCATTGTTAGTGCACGGGAACATTAAACAGAGAACATAACATAACTTATCACCTCGTGGGGAAGTTAATACGACTCCAGCCCTCGAGCCCTCCAATTGTCTGGACCCATCAAAATGAATAGTCCAATAAGTATGATCTGGCTTCTCTTCTGGCGCCTGTAATTCTGTCCAGTCATTGATGAAATCCACAAGTGCCTGAGACTTGATCGCCGTCCGGGGCATATACTTCAATCCGTGAGGCCCAAGCTCAATAGCCCACTTGGCAATCCGGCCAGTTGCTTCACTGTTCTGGATTATATCCCCCAAAGGAGCAGAACTGACCACAGTGATGGGATGACCCTGGAAATATTGCTTAAGCTTCCGACTCGCCATAAAAACTCCATACACCAGTTTCTGCCAATGCGGGTACCTTTGTTTGTACTTAATAAGTACCTCACTGATGTAATAAACCGGCCATTGAACCGGATACTCCTTTCCGGCCTCCTTGCGCTCCACCACAATAGCCACACTGACAGACCGGGCATTAGCAGCCACATATAATAGCAAAGGCTTTTTATTAACAGGAGCAGCAAGGACAGGCGGTTCAGCTAGCTGGCGCTGTAAGTCTTCAAACGCTTTATTAGCGGCGTCGCTCCAGACAAAATTATCCATCTTTTTCAGCATCTGATATAGAGGGATGGCCTTTTCACCGAGGCGACTGATAAACCGGCTCAATGCGGCAATCCGGCCCGCCAGGCGTTGAACATCGTTGATGCACTTGGGTTTAGCCAAAGAAGTTATAGCCTTGATTTTTTTTCTGGATTAGCTTCAATGCCCCTATTAGACACCAAAAAGCCCAAGAGTTTGCCTGCTGGTACACCAAAGACACATTTGGCTGGATTAAGCATCATTTTATAAACCCAGAGGTTATCAAAGGTCTCCTTCAAGTCATCTATCAATGTCTCCTTCTTTCTGGATTTCACCATAATATCATCTACATAAGCATGAACATAGCGGCCGATCTGATCATGAAGACAATTCTGCACACAGCGCTGACAAGTCGCCTGGGCACTCTTAAGCCCGAAAGGCCTAAATACATAGCAGAAGGCTCTAAAAGGAGTTATAAACACTGTCTTCTCCTGGTCCTTAACTGCCATTTTGATCTGATGGTAACCAGAATATGCATCCAGAAAACTCAAATGCTCACAACCCGCCGTAGCATCAATGATTTGATCGATACGAGGGAGGGCAAAAGGGTTTGCTGGACAGGCCTTGTTGAGATCTATGTAGTCCACACACATACGCCAAGTGCCATTCTTCTTAAGTACCAGCACTGGATTAGCCAACCATTCAGGATGAAATACTTCAACGATGAACCCAGCCGCCAAAAGCCTGGCTACCTCCTCACCAATAGCCATGCATATTTCTTTGTTGAACCGGCGAAGAAACTGTTTGACCGGTTTATACTTGGGATCGACATGAGAGTATGCTCATCGAATTCTCTCGGTACACCTAGCATGTCAGAAGGTTTCCACGCGAAGATGTCTCGATTCTCACGGATGAACTCGATGAGCGCACTTTCCTATTTTGGATCCAAGTTAGCGTTGATGCTAAATTGCTTGGATGAATCGCCAGGAATGAAATCGACAAGCTTAGTCTCATAAGCCGATTTAAACTTCAGGGCTGGATCATGCTCTATAGTTGGCTTTTTCAAAGAAGTCATATCCGCCGGATCAACATTGTCCTTATAGAACTTCAACTCCTCTGTTGCGCAAACCGACTCAGCATAAGCCGCATCACCTTCTTCACATTCTAAAGCGATCCTGCGGCTCCCATGGACCGTGATGGTCCCCTTATGGCCTATCACCTTAAGCTGCAGATAGACAAAACAGGGCCTTGCCATAAACTTAGCATAAGCCGGTCGTCCAAACAGGGCATGATACGAGTTGTTGATTTTCACCACCTCAAAAGTCAACATCTCTGACCTTGAATCATGCTCATCTCCAAAAGCCACCTCCAGAGCTATCTTACCAACACGATATGACGATTTACCAGGCACTACACCATGGAATACTGTGTTGGATGGTTTAAGATTTTTATCTGTTAACCCCATGTGACGGAAGGTTTCATAATAAAGGATATTGATACTACTCCCTCCATCCATGATTACCTTGGTGAACTTATAACCTCCAACCTGAGGTGCCACCACCAATGCCAGATGACCCGGATTATCAACTCGGGGTGGATGATCCTCTCTACTCCACACGATCGGCTGCTCAGACTAGCGCAAGTAACGGGGCACCGCCGGTTCAACGGAATTCACCACCCTTTTATGAAGTTTCTAATCGCGCTTGCATAGACTAGTGGTGAACACATGATACTGCCCACTATTCAACTGCTTCGGGTTGCTTTGGTAGCCCGACTGCTGCTGTTGCTGCTGATTTCCCTGATGGTTATAACCACCTTGATTGCCCTGATTGCCTTGATTACCATGTCCGCTCTGATTACCGTGAAAACCTGAACCGGAACCGCCTCCACCATAACCGAGCCCGTGAGATCCAGGGCCTGAACCGCCACCCGGTCCGTGATCATACCGAAAAAATCAGAATTTTGAACTCCTGCATGATATAACAATCTTTCCAGAGGTGCGTGGACGGTTTGTCCTGCGTCCTGTGCTTTGGGCAAGGCTGGTTTAATAGATAAACCAAGCGCTCCAGATTAGGATTTGGCCCTCCGCCATGCTGGGGCGGTTTACCCTTATGCCTCTGGCCTTTGTCCTGCATGTTGGTAGTAGCCACAAAATCTAAACGATTATCCGCCTTACGCATACCATTGTTTCCATGACCCGCCGGGTTATGCTACTGCCCCTTGGTGTTGCCGCTCTTCTTTCCCTTCCCTGTCTTGTCATCGTCAGACTCGGGGTCCTTGGTACTATCAGAATCGACATACTTTACCAGAGCCACCATGAGCGTTCCCATGTCATTACAATGACGTTTGAGCCGCCCCAACTTCTATTTCAGAGGTGCAAACCAGCAATTGCCTTCCAACGTCAAAACTGCTGTATCAGCGTTGATGCGGTCCGATTAATGCAAAATCTCTGAAACCCGGTGCACCCAACGGGTTGTTGATTCTCCTTCCTCCTAGACAGTGGCAGCTAAGTCCACAATTGACATAGGCTCCTTGCATGTATCCTGGAAATTCTGGATAAAGCGGGCCCGTAATTCGGCCCATGACCCAATGGAGTTAGCCCGCAAGTTCTTCAGCCAAGTGCGGGTTGTCCCCTCCAGCATCTTGGTGAAGTATTTAGCACACACCGCATCGTCCACATCCATCATCTCCATTGCCATATCATAGCTTTCAACCCATGACTCGGGGGATAAATCAGCGGTGTAATTCGGCACCTTACATGGGCCCTTGAAATCCTTGGGCAGGCGCACATTGCGTAGTGCTGGGACGAGACACGGCACTCCCAAAGAGATGGAAGTAACCCCTGGTTCCACCGATGTGGTTGGACGAACCAGAGTAAGTTGGCGGGCTTCATGCTGCGCTACTAACTCAGCCTCTCGACGTGCCCTAGCACGATCTACCACATCCTGAGCATCACCACCGCCACCCGCCGGGTTATGGCCTCGGGGCGGATTACGGTTTCACGCACTGCTTGACACGGCCAGTTCATCGATATGCCTTCTGTAACTCCGGCTTGGGCGGGGAGTAGAATGGATTCTTTCGCGACTATAAGAATAAGCCTGCTGTTGAGTCAAAGCTGACTGAAGGAGCTCCCTAGCCCGTCGCATCTCGACCGCTACTGGGGACTCGCCTTCGATCGGGAGAGCTTCCAGTTGTGAAGCGGCAGCGACAATGTTATCCATCGGATTAGAGTAATGACCCGGCGGTGTTGGGACGTGCCATGACAAAACGTTGTTCTGACGAGGAAGATCAGTCAGACGTGGCTGAACCGGAGCACCCGTTCCAGGTGCCTCCGCCTAGTTTACCGCTGGCGGGTTACTAGTCCCCGCTCCTGGGGTATTAAAGAGGTTCTTGTCCTCATAAACCGGCGGTAGGTGAGATGGGTACCTTCTCCTCATGACATCGTTTGATGCGCTCTGGTCCAGCATAAGCCGGTAAGCTTGTGCTTCCAAAGCGGCCCGTTCTGCAGCCATCCTGGTATCCTCAGCTGCCAGGTCGGCCTTGGCCAGGGTTATCTGATCTTTCACCTTCACAATTTCTGCATTATGCTCATCTTGATTCGCCGGATTAACTTCCGCCATTAGTGCTGCCAATGCGTCAAATAAATCAGATAAAACCTAAGCCAGCGGTCGCACAGGGCCTCCTGCCCCAGCTGTTGTCGCTCCTACTGATCCGAAAATCATCGCCGCCGCAGTCGAAGAGTGGAGCGCTGGCTGTGTACCGGCCATGAAGATCGCAACCTGGTTTGGCGGATCAACGGGGTCCGGAATACTGTCGCCATCGGAACAGCCCCCAATCTGGCCATCTTGCAGTTGGTACAATGACTCGGTCTCCCCAGTCGATGACTCGTCGCCGGAATAAACGACGGTTTCACCACCAGATTCCGATCTGTCCTCAAATTCCACTCCGTGGATGACTCCCGCGAAGGCACGGTTTATGACAGGCTTAGCCCAGGCAGATCTCGCACGCTGAGCCGTCTCGATGATGTCGGTGCAGATGTCCGGCTCAAGGCCCGGTTTGTCGATCTTGCCAATGAAAACGTGGATGCCGTTGAAGGGGACATGGTACCGTACTCGATTGAGCCGGCCTTGGGGCCCCAGCCTACGTCGTTGATGTAGAGCTTGCTGCGACGACTCTTGGTCATCCAGCGCACGGCGTAACCCTTGAGACCTTCGAAGCTGCCCTCTAAGAACTCGAAACCATCGTGTGATAGCCCCATGATGGGCGCCAATTGTCGTGGTTTTGTCACGGAAGATGTCCTAGAGAAAGGACTTAGTCGTGGAGCCATCGCATCGGGTTAGCTTAAAGGGGTTAAAGCGGACAAGGGATGCAGAGGGTTTATACAGGTTCGGCCCCTTGCAGTGAAGGTAAAAGCCTACGATCCAGTTGTTGTGGGATTGATAGGGTTTCGATGACCAAGGAGCGAATATGCTTTGCTTGGGTCTCGAGTTGTTGTTTGTTGTCCCTAAACCGCCGTCGGGTCGTCCCCTTATATACATGGGTTGACGCCCGCAAGTTTACAGGTTTCCGAGGCCGGCTCATAAACGTGTCCGGCTCGGTCTCTGCTCTTTCTATCTTACAACACAAGTTTACATATCAATGTCAGTTTACATCTACAGACCTTTAAACCGACTTTGGGCCCTGGACCTTCATAAAGCGCCTCCATCTTGATCTTCATGGGCTTCAGATATAATAATCCACTATGGGGATAACCCGGCCTCTCCTGGCCGGTTTACGCCCAGCAGTAATATCCCCAATAGGCCCCCTCGTAGATAGGATCGATCGGCTATTCGAAAACCAACTAATTTTTTACTGTTAAGAGGTAAAACTAGTTCATGCACTCGAATCTAGTACTACTTGGTTCAAACAAGGAAGAAAGGGGGTGGGGTGGGGAAGATTTGTTGCCTGAATCTAGGACTTGGTCGAAAGAGGAAATAATGGGGGGGGGGAAAGTAGCAGAGACTGGCTATCTAACTGGTCTCTAGGTATAATAGGGAAATAAAGGGAACGCAGTACAAACTCAATATAAACCCGATCTATTGGTTCAAAAAGGAAAGAAAGTGGGGACTGGGGGACAAGTCAACAGAGTAAGTCCAGCACTAAATTTGCTAGCCTCACACGGTATAAGGTGGCTATATACCGAACAAAAATGGGACCAACCCAGATATCCTCTTCTGATGTTTGTTGCCCCGAGACACTCTTATGTAATGCCATTGGTAAAATGTAGCAGTCGCACTATTGAAAGTAAGTACACATTAAACCAATGTTGTTTTCAATGTAATGCCTCCAGTAATATGAACCAATGGCACTTTTTTCATGTCCTGCTAAATTTCCCATTAAGATAAGTTGCTTCTTTTCGTTAGAGATGCAAGTATCTTGGTCCGCCTACTCTCCCGTGCCCAAATACCGACTCTATAGGAGCTGTTAATGTAATGTTGCTGGTAAAATGAAGCAATGGCACCATTAAAGTAATGTCATATTTAATGGTTGTCATAGTTAATCCTAATGCCCACACTAATATCTAGCAATGCTGCTAGAAATTGCTACTATCCTTGTACGATTGCCATTGAGATAAGGAACATGCTTTTTTTCATTTGATGCATGTTTCATCACTTGTTAGTCACCCTCCTTTCCACCTTTTTGTGCAAACAAAGATATACATTTCACACTTGATCTTAGTTGAACTGCACAAATGATATCCAAATTATAGTTGAACATTCCATGAGTTTCAAGACCAACCTTGATGTTTCTCAATTTTATTGCAACTAATGAAGAAGAGGCTCTGTGGGTTTCATTTTCTGATGGAAACGGAACCGGAGCTGGAGCCCTTTTCTTAAAAAAAGAAGCTGCTAGCTCATGGGACATTGCTTCATTTAGGTGAACTGCACCAAAAGGTCCCATGAATTGAATCATCCATGTTGGTGACTGGTGTCATCCCTTCTACGATGGCGTTGACTGCAGATATGGTTCCCATCATGAGGTATGTTCCTTTTCTATCTGACCATTTGCCAAAGATCCTGCATATTGATACTGCTCTTGTGCTACTGTTTTGGCACTGCCATGATAAAGCAGTAATGTTATTATTTTGCATCTTAATCTAGTGGCACTATTAATTTGAGGCAATGTTTTGGCACCGCTAGTGCCACTGTTTTTTTATATATCGAAAGATGGGGTTCCCTCCGATTTCATTAAAGAAAGCCAACCATAGAGAACCATTATCCGACAACATCTCAATGTATACGGGCAGTTATGCAACTACTACTAGAACGGATTGAGTACTAGCAGGAGACAAGTTCGCCACATAAGCTAGGCGGGTAGGGGGACGCAGCACCAGCTCGACCAAGTTTGGATTACAACCCAAATGCTACCACAGAAACATCAGTGGGAAGATAGGGACTGAAGAGCCAGCTTCAGCATCCCAGTCTAAGCACCCCCGGCCTTCATCCTTGCGACGCACGGTACACCTCGTTTGCCACCTGCTCGACCCTAGTGTCACTAATAAAATGAAGTAATAATACAGTTAAAATAGAGCAAGTGTCCTCTCTATCATTTCATTTCCAATGTAGATAAAGAAAGTGCTTCTCTTTGTTAATGTATGTTCCATCAACTAGTCCCATTGTTATGTTTAAGCATTTCTACAAACTGGGGTGCTTAATTTTAGTTGATCCGCACAAAAATAGAGATTTGAATGTCTCAAGGCCCCTCATTGTACTACCGTTGTACACTGATGTTCATAACTGGCAGAAGGTGTATCGAGGAGACTTGGGACGATTTCCAGTATGAGGCGTCGCAGGGCCCATCTCGCCCTCGCAGCATGGCATACTATGATATTATCGCAATATTTTCTTCTATTTATTTTGCGTGTTTCATCAACTAGTGCCACTATAATATAATCACGCTTTTTCATTATCTGTGCAAACAGGGTTATTCAGCTGCATTTTAGTGGAACTGCACAAATGTACGAATGGAACCGGCATATATGCAGAGTGCGAGGTGTGCCAAGTAAAAATTACCGACACCAACCATGCTCCATGCATGCATTAGCATCCACCACCACCAGTGGGATGTGTGGCGCTCTCTGTGGACGGATCTTTCTCGGCAGCAAATCCTCTAACCAAATACTAGTAGCTTATATTGGCAGTTTTCTAGGGAGTACTCTTTTTTGAAAGAAGCACCAATCTATTTTTCTTTATTTGTACACAGTGTCACAACTTTGATCCAAAGGTCCAGAGCTATTTAAGGGTGATTGGCGTAGTACTCGGAGACTCATTGTAAGCATGATTTTCATTAGCTGTGACACTGATTGTAAGCATGAGCAGGTGGAAGATTAGGTTAGTGTGAAGCTTACCGTAAACCCTACCACCGCCATTGAAATGAGGCGAGCGTCAAGGGAACCGTGGAGAACGGCGGGGAAGCGACGTCGCGCCATCCGGCCTCCTCTTGCGGTGGGAGAATGAATACTCCTGTGGCTCCGGCAGCCTCTGCACCCACACGAACGGGGCACCGTACTCGATCGATTCGTTATCCTCTAGGTGCTCGACCTTCGACCTATACGCCCACCACCTCCGCCTGACTTTCGCCTCGGGCGAATTTGTCTACTCCATCGCCCAGAGGAGATACTCGATGAACTCGAAGGACTACGGGGTGACTGCCGCCGAGGAGTACATGTACATCACCGCCCTCATCGCCGCCGTCTCGCTCTTTCGCATACATTGCCACATGGCCCTCGCTGTCCTCGAAATCTCCCACTCATTGTCAAACCAAGTAAGGATCTCCTTCAACCTGGCTAACTTTTCCTGGACACCGCCGGCGATCTGCCTGATTCGCTGCTGCATCCTCTCCATAAATGTCCTTCTGAGTGGTCCGGTGCTAGCTTTGGAAGATGGGAGGAGAGACGATGGTCTTGCAATAGAGAACAGGGAGAGGCGAGATGGTTGTTTTAGAATGGAGATGATGGAGAGGAGAGGAGGTGGTTTTGCAATGGAGAAGAGGGAGAGGCGACACGGTGGTTTTGGAATGGAGATGATGGAGAGGAGAGGAGGTGGTTTTGCAATGGAGAAGAGGGAGAGGCGAGACGGTGGTTTTTGAATGGAGATGATGGAGAGGAGAAGAGGTGGTTTTGCAATGGAAAAGATGGAGAGGAGCGTGCGATAGCGATATAGGATTGGACGAGAGGGCCGGGGCGCTGTGACTGGATCAAAATCAAAATCAATTTACCCTTCAATTAAGAAAGCGACCCCACATTAACTAGTCTCCCTTTTATTCTGGGTCATAATTGACCATGACTTTCGCAAATAAAATATATGTTATCCGTTGCAAAAATAATATAATTTGAAAGTACATTCAGATACGAACCAAACAATACAATTTTTGGTGACATGCATTCACATTTTGCTTGTCAAATACAATACATGGTCAAACCTTGGCCCAAAATACGGAAGACAAAAAAAATACTTCCAAGACCAGCGCCGCTCTTCCGCTCTTTTCCTCTTAAACCACCGCCGCTCCTCTCCTGTTCCAATCTAAGTCCAGCGCTGTTCCTCTCCTCTTCCATTTCAAAACCACTGACCCTCCTCTCCTATTCCAATCCAAAACCAGCGTCGCTCCTCTCCCGTTCTAATCCAAAACCAGCGCTGCTACTCTCCTCTTCCATTCAAAAACTACCGCCGGCGAGTGAAGGTGCTGTGGAGAAGTAGATCGATGGAGGAGTACAACCGATACGTGAGGATTGCAGACGGCGACCCTGTGAAGCTAGCTAGGATGTTGGAGATACATTCTTGGTTTGACAACAAGGACCAACTAGCGGCGACGGTGACATCCATGGCCAAATATCTGCAACAGAGCGAAAATGCGGCGATAATCCCGGAGGGAGTCGCGCGGGAGTACATAGAGTTGCTCCTCTGGGCCATGGAGCAAACAGATTCACCAAATCTGATCGTGAGAGAGCGGTGGTGGGAGTATCGATCCCAGATGGAGCATCCACCAGAGATTGAAGGATCGAGCATCTACAGGGTGCCGTTCGTGAGGGTGTCGTGCCAGAGCGAGCCGGTGGAGTCTTCGTCGACCGAACCCAACTGCAAGAGGAGGAAAACAGTTAGTCCGACGATGCTTCCCCATCATCCTCTCCCTCGTCATTCACATCGTCTCATGGGGCGGCTGTCTGCCGCCGAGGAATAGGAGGGACTGCCCGGCACCCCAGCCCAATAGTCGAGCAGGTTGTGAATTGTCAAGAGGACCTTAGGGTTGTCAGTATTTGCAGGTTGTGAATTGTGTTTTGTGTTGTGTATTTTGAGAGTACTTTCAGATATGAATGTCTTTTGAATTTCAAATTTGTAGTATTGAGCATATGAAGTATTTTATGAATTCTAGAGATCTATTTTTAGCACTTAAAAAACTGTAGTTTCATAGGAGTATAAAAGTGTAGACAATGTTATTATCACAGAAGAAACTGCAAGTTTCAGTTTCAGATAAGAAACTCCAAGTTCAGTTTCAGATAAGAAACTGCAACTTTCAGAGGCAGAACATTTATATTAACACGGCCTTTTCAAACAGTGTTAACATCATGTTGGAAGTTTTATTCATGGTCGAAACTGGAACTACCAGCCAGTTAACATCATGCTGATCAACATTCATGCATAGCACATCTTCATATGATGCACAGTCAAAAAGATATGCTATTTTCAAAATGCCCACGCAATGTTGAGTGTGCGAAAAACAAAGAAAACGAGGGACGAAGTTTCGGCAAGTGTTGGACGTGGTGTGCGTAGATGACCATTGGGACCCACATGTCAATAAAGGCAGAGGCAAAAAATTTGGAGATATTTTCTCTGCACAGGTGGAATCAAACCCGGGCGGAACAGCTGTCGAGTAGTGTCACTTGGCCACTAGGCTAGTTCAGTTGTTTCGTTACTAATAAGGCACTTCCTCATGCGCCTTTGTGCGCTCGCTGCGACGCCGCTGTCTGCCGTTGTGAACATGCTGAACAAACGAGAGGAATCTGGAGAGGACTGTACGTGGAGAGGCGGACTGTCGGGACCCACTAGGTCTATGGCCGTACGCAAGCAAGTGCCTCATCGAAAAAAATACTTCCTCCTAATGCTATACTGACGTTGGGGCCCATGGGTTTGTCAACATAGTTACATTTTTTAGGTGCTTCAACTTAGTTACTATAGAAGATAAATTCACAACCAAGCTGGGGAGCTGGCAGATATCATTTATTATCACTGGGGCAGCAAGTATTAGTTGGGTTTTGGGCTGCTCCGTCTAGGCTTTCTTTTTTAACATGTGCAGCCCACGACCTTGGTTGGGAGGTCCATTAGCCTGTTTGTATTTTCTTGAGGGCCGTCATGTATCGACCGGCCTATGGACCTCCCATCCGAGGTTTTATTTTTCCTGAAACATCGGCAGCCCAATTTATGTTTTTTTAAGAAAACGCAGAGGTCTGTTCTATTTTTCTATATAAGAATAGGAACGCCTGGTCCAACTTATGTTTCCCTTCTAACTATATTATATATATTTAAATTATTTTATATGTTATTATATATTATTTATATTGTCATCATATATTTAATACATACTTACATATGTAAGAAAACAATATCCCACATCTTATTAACTTACAAAAATAATTTCTTAACAATAAAATCCTGGATTTTTTTGGCAACGAAAATCCTATTGATTGTGTACAAAAGCTTGGTAAGATTTAAGGACCAATGTAATAATAAATCACTTATTATTTAAATATATATATATAACAAAATGTTCAGCCCCTGTTTATTTTTTGATAACATTGTTGTGCCCACCCCAACATTATAATTAGAATCATCCCAACAAAATCATGTATTTCGAGAAAGTGTAAATGGCCTGTAATTTTTTAGGAAAAACATAAATGAGCCGCATGGACGCTACATTATTTGTTCACCCAGCCCAGCTAATGGACTGTAATTCAAGAAAAAAAAGATCAAATTGACTGTAAATTCTACCCTGCAAAAAAAAGACTATAAATTCTGAAAAAATGGGTTGAATACGTGCCACATTTTTGGAGGCCGAAATGTGGGCCAATAGGTCAAAGCCAAGACAAGTCGTTGTCAACTTAATCAACAAATGATTCTGACATTGTTAGCCGTTGGATTTACATCCAACGACCGGCATCCATCTTCAATCTCTTGTCTTCTTCCTCCAGTGCCACTTGGACCACCTGCTCCCGCCTCCTGCTGCTAGCAGCTCTGCTTAGCATGCTTCGCTGTGAAGCGCTACTCCAGCGTTGGCCAGGCCATCCCTCCACCCCTCCACACCTCATGTTCTTCTCCACCGACTGCCAAACCACACCGCACCAGAACCAGTTAACCCTCGTACACCTCTCCGTCTGCGACTCTACTCCCACGTCTTCCCATCTCCAGCTCGTTGCTGTCCGGGGCCTCGCCTCGTCCACCACCTTGGATGCGCTCGGCGCGGAGTGGTCAACGTGGTCAACGAACGACACCATCGGAAATAGACTGTGCGTGAAGAGGCTGACAGCTGGGTCCACGGCCGCACGCAAGGAAACGCCTCCTTATTACGTGGAAAATAGTGATTCCTCCACCGGACAGCTGGGACCCACCGGAAGGGCCTCTGTATTTCGTGAAAAAATGTTCCCATCGCTAACAGGCCGGACCCACCAGCTATATCTCCACACGCAAGGAAGTGCCTCCTTATTACGCACAAAAAAATGAATACCCCCTACCAGCTGGGACCCACAATAATGGGAGGCTGACTTGTGGGCCAACTAAGTTGACGGGGACGGAGGGCTTTGTCAACTTAGTCAATATGAACGATTCTAGCTCCACTGACCGTATGATGTCCATCCAACGACCGTAGTGCTTCTTCAACCTCTGGTGTTCTAGCTCCAGCCGCCCAAACCAGCGCCGGTCGTGCCTCGTGCTCCTGCCTCCCGTGGACGGTTGTGATGTCGCGGAGGCCTCACCGCCCCCCTACTACTCCCACTGCTGGCCAGGCCATCCCTCTACTCACCCACACCCCCTGTTATTCTGCGGCGACGACAACCTCACACCGCAGCGAACCATTGAACCCTCATACTCCTCTTTGCGTGGGCATCCACTGCCGCGTCTTCCCCAGCTCTGCGTCGTCCCCTTCTTAGGCCTCGCCGGCATCCACCGCAGGCCAGGCCATCCCTCTACTCACCCACACCCCCTGTTATTCTGCAGCGATGGAAGCCTCACACCGCAGCGAACCATTGAACCCTCATACTCCTCTTCACATGGGCATCCACTGCCGCGTCTTCCCCAGCTCCACATCGTCCCCTTCCTAGGCCTCGCCATCGTCCACCGCCTTGGTGCTCTCGGCGCGGTGTGGTAAACGTGGTCAAGGAACGGCTTCCATCGGACGTGGACTGTATGTCGAGAGGCTGATAGATGGGTACACGGACGCAGCAAGGAAGTGCCTCCTTATTACGCGCAAAATAATTATTCCTCCACTTGGCAGCAGGGACCCACCAGACAGGCCACCGTATTTCGCGAAAAAACGTTTTTCCCCTGACTGCTTGGACCCACCAGCTACATCTTCGCACGCAAGGAAGTGCGTCTGGGAAAAGAACAATTCACCCCCTGACTGTCGGGACCCACTAGCTACATCTTCGCACGGAAGGAAGTTCCTGACAATCGAGACCCACCTGGTCGAAGCGTACGTAGCGTTGTCATTCTGGTCGTGAATGTGTATGTACATACTGGTTGATGTAGAGGCACGCACAAGTCGTAGTAGAGGCGCGCACATAGCATGTACACGTACGTATAGCGGCCAGTGTGCAAGAAAGAAAATACGGCCACGTACGTATATATGGGCGGGGTCTCGAACGCCTACTCGTGCATACGTACGACCAGGGCTCGTGTACATGGCTGGGTCGGAACAGAGAAACTGCGTCGTCGTCATGTTCAATAGGAAGCAACGGAATGCGTCGGTTCATCGGGAGGCAACGGAACGCGTGGGAGCCAACCGGCTTGGACGGAATAGCCGATGGAAACGAGGCCTGGTGTCCGTGTCAAAACCGGTGGATCTCGGGTAGGGGGTCTTGAACTGTACGTCTAGGCGGATGGTAACAGGAGACAAGGGACACGATGTTTTTACCCAGGTTCGGGCCTACTTGATTAATATTGATGATATGGGTAGTACAAGAGTAGATCTACCACGAGATCAAGGAGGCTAAACCCTAGAAGCTAGCCTATGGTATGATTGTTGTTCGTCCTACGGACTAAAACCCCCTGGTTTATATAGACACCGGAGAGGGCTAGGGTTACACAGAGTCGGTTACAATGGTAGGAGATCTACATATCCGTATTGCCAAGCTTGCCTTCCACGCCAAGGAAAGTCCCATCCGGACACGGGACGAAGTCTTCAATCTTGTATCTTCATAGTCTTGGAGTCCGGCCAATGATGATAGTTCGGCTATCCGGACACCCCCTAGTCCAGGACTCCCTCAGTAGCCCCTAAACCAGGCTTCAATGACGACGAGTCTGGCGCGCATATTGTCTTCGGCATTGCAAGGCGGGTTCTCCTCCAAATTCCATGTGCTTGCCGAATAGTGTCCGGCTTCTTACAAATGCTGCGCTTCTTGGCTTCCACGTCCAATAATGGCCCTCCTCCACGTGTTGTACGAAGGCGAAAAGCTAGGGTATTTTTACACTTTACCCCCTAGCTGCGTGAATAAGCTGCCTATAAGAGAGGCGAGGATCTAGATCCGAATCACCATCCTCCTTCCGTGAGTATTCATTGAAGCGCCTCTTACAAAAATCCACTCCATCATGGATAGTCCACGCGGCTCCTCCTCTCGCGCTCCCAGCCCTCAGCCAGGAGATTGGGGGAGATGTTCAATCGCGCATAGCGAGCTAGTGACGCTCCAAGCAGAGGGATTTCTTCCCCCAGCCTTTATGGTTCCGGTTCGAGCCGGACTTGCACTAGTAGAAAAGGGGGCAACAGTCCAGGCCGGGTCAACCCATTAGTCCCGGTTCAATCCAGAACCGGGACCAATGGGGGCATTGGACCCGGTTCGTTAGCCCCGGGGGCCGGCCGCGCCACGTGGGCCATTGGTACCGGTTCTTCTGGACCTTTTGGTCCCGGTTGGTGGGACGGACCGGGACCAATGTGCCTTGCTCCTGGCCCACCACCATTTGTCCCGGTTGGTGGCCTGAACCGGGACCAAAGTCTTCCCTTTAGTCCCGGTTCAAGCCACGAACCGGGACCAATTAGTTGCCTATATATACCCCGCGAGCAGTGCACTCTCACTGCTCTGTTTTTCGTGGCCGGCGAGGAGAAAGCTTTGGGGTGCTCTAGCTCACCTCCTATGCACACGAGGTGTTCGATGGAATGCCCGAGCCACACTACTTAAGCTTTCTCCTCGATGTGCACGATGATGCTGCAACGGGCGCAGCTGCTGAAGATCAAGAGGAACCAGACGATGTGCCCGATGATGATGATCTCCATCGGGTCATTGTTGATGCAAGGATGCAATGCGAAAGTCAAAAGGAGAAGCTGAAGTTCGATCGCATGTTAGAGGACCACAAAAAAGGGTTGTACCCCAATTGCGAAGATGGCAACACAAAGCTCGGTACCGTACTGGAATTGCTGCAGTGGAAGGCAGAGAATGCTGCGCCTGACAAAGGATTTGAGAAGCTACTGAAAATATTGAAGAAGCTTCCAAAGGATAACGAATTGCCCGACAGTACATACGCAGCAAAGAAGGTCGTATGCCCTCTAGGATTGGAGGTGCACAAGATACATGCATGCCCTAATGAATGCATCCTCTTCCGCGGTGCGTACAAGGATCTGAACGCATGCCCGGTATGCGGTGCATTACGGTATAAGATCAGACGAGATGACCCTAGTGATGTTGATGACGAGCCCCCTAGGAAGAGGGTTCCTGCGAAGGTGATGTGGTATGCTCCTATAATACCACGGTTGAAACGTCTGTTCAGAAACTGAGAGCATGCCAAGTTGATGCGATGGCACAGTGAGGACCGTAAGAAAGACGGGAAGTTGAGAGCACCCGCTGACGGGTCGCAGTGGAGAAAAATCGAGAGAAAGTACTGGGATGAGTTTGCAAGTGAGCCAAGGAACGTATGGTTTGCTTTAAGTGCGGATGGCATTAATCCTTTCGGGGAGCAGAGGAGCAATCACAGCACCTGGCCCGTGACTCTATGTATGTATAACCTTCCTCCTTGGATGTGCATGAAGCGGAAGTTCATTATGATGCCAGTTCTCATCCAAGGCCCTAAGCAACCCGGCAATGACATTGATGTGTACCTAAGGCCATTAGTTGAAGAACTTTTACAGCTGTGGAATGGAAACGGTGTATGTACGTGGGATGAGCACAAACAGGAGGAATTTAACCTAAAGGCGTTGCTGTTCGTGACCATCAACGATTGGCCCGCTCTCAGTAACCTTTCAGGACAGACAAACAAGGGATACCATGCATGCACGCATTGTTTACTTGACACCGATAGTATATACCTGGCAAGCTGCAGGAAGAATGTGTACCTGGGCCATCATCGATTTCTTCCGACCAACCATCAATGTCGAAAGAGAGGCAAGCATTTCAAAGGCGAGGCAGATCACCGGAAGAAGCCCGCCATGCATACCGGTGATCACGTACTTGCTATGGTCAATGATTTACACGTAATCTTTGGAAAGGGTCCCGGCGGACTAGCTGTTCCGAGTGACGCTGGGGGACACGCACCCATGTGGAAGAAGAAATCTATATTTTGGGACCTACCCTACTGGAAAGATCTAGAGGTCCGCTCTTCGATCGACGTGATGCACGTGATGAAGAACCTTTGCGTGAACCTGCTAGGCTTCTTGGGCGTGTATGGGAAGACAAAAGATACAGCTGAGGCACGGGAGGACCTGCAACGTTTGCACGAAAAAGACGGCATGCCTCCAAAGCAGTATGAAGGTCATGCCAGCTATGCTCTTACCAAAGAAGAGAAGGAAATCTTCTTTGAATGCCTGCTTAGTATGAAGGTCCCGACTAGCTTCTCGTCGAATATAAAAGGAATAATAAATATGGCAGAGAAAAAGTTTCAGAACCTAAAGTCTCATGACTGCCACGTGATTATGACGCAACTGCTTCCGGTTGCATTGAGGGGGCTTCTACCGGAAAACGTCCGATTAGCCATTGTGAAGCTATGTGCATTCCTCAATGCAATCTCTCAGAAGGTGATCAATCCAGAAATCATACCAAGGCTAAGGAGTGATGTGGTGCAATGTCTTGTAAGTTTCGAGCTGGTGTTCCCACCATCCTTCTTCAATATCATGACGCACGTCCTAGTTCATCTAGTTGACGAGATTGTCATTCTGGGCCCCGTGTTTCCACACAATATGTACGCCTTTGAGAGGTTCATGGGAGTCCTAAAGAAATATGTCTGTAACCGCGCTAGGCCAGAAGGAAGCATCTCCATGGGCCATCAAACAGAGGATGTCATCGGGTTTTGTGTTGACTTCATTCCTGGCATTAAGAAGATAGGTCTCCCTAAATCGCGGTATGAGGGGAGACTGACTGGAAAAGGCATGCTTGCAAGGGACTCAATAATATGCAGGGACGGATATTCTTGGTCTCAAGCACACTACACAGTTCTACAGAACTCTACCTTGGTGACCCCGTATGTTGATGAACACAAGAACAGTCTGCGCTCCAAACACCCGGAGCAGTGCGATGACTGGATTACATGTGAACACATCAGGACTTTCAGTAGTTGGTTGGAAGCACGTATCAGAGGTGACAACACTGTTCGTGATGAGCTGTACTTGTTATCCAGGGGACCATCTTCGACTGTTACGATTTGGAAAGGATACGAGATAAATGGGAATACATTTTACACAATTGACCAAGATCAAAAGAGAACCAACCAAAACAGCGGTGTCCGCTTTGATGCAACAACCGAGAGGGGAAAGGCCACATATTATGGTTACATAGTGGACATATGGGAACTTGACTACGGACATGATTTTAAGGTCCCTTTGTTTAAGTGCAAATGGGTCAATCTGTCAGGAGGCGGGGTACATGTAGACCCACAGTACGGAATGACAACAATGGATCTGAAAAATCTTGGGTACACTGACGAACCGTTCGTCCTAGCCAATGATGTGGCACAGGTTATCTATGTGAAGGACATGTCTACCAGACCGAGAAAGAGAAAAGATAAGGAAGAGAATACATCATACGATGAGCCAAAGCACCACATAGTTCTTTCAGGAAAAAGGGACATCGTGGGAGTGGAGGACAAGACAGACATGTCTGAAGATTATGAAAAGTTTCATGAAATTCCTCCCTTTAAAGTCAAGGATGACCCCAGCATCCTGATAAACGATGAAGATTATCCATGGTTACGGTGCAATAAGCAAATGACACAAGCGAAGAAAAAGTGAAGACTTTCTCCCGCAACTATTATGATGATACCATGCCAACTTTGTAACTGACGAGTATGATACCATTGTCCGTTTTGTACATGCACATGCTATGTGTGGGTCAATTTATGATACCATGCCAACTTTCAACTTTTTCAGAGTTCATTTGAAATGCTTTAATGTCTTATGGTTCGACCCTCGTAATAATTAAAAATAGCAACAATAAGTATTTTGTTGTAAGTAGAAACAAAAAAAGCAAAAAAACAAGAAAGTGTTTTCAAATTCGAAAAGAATGGCACTAACAGAAAGTTTATAATTTTCCTAAAACTAAAAGCAAAAAGAATTAAAAAATAAAGCAAAAAACAAAAGAAAATAAATAATGCAGAAAACAAAACAAAAAAACAACAATAAGTATT